>NW_020455514.1:0-8086 GCF_003342845.1 Nothoprocta perdicaria
CGCCAGGTGCGCACCATCGTGGAGGAGGTCCAGGACGGGAAGGTGATTTCCTCTCGCGAGGAGGTCCACCAGTCTCCCCGTTAAGGCTGCCACCTGGCTTGAACACAGGCCAAACCTCCCCCGGTGAAGTGAAAGGAGCTTCCAGCTTAAATGCTCTGGCTACGCAGGCCTGGCAAAGCATCTGCCCTCTCTTGCCATCCTGCCACTGCTTCCCTCAGCACGGTGCTGCACGCGCGGATCAAATAAAGCTTTTCTTCTCCTTTGTGCACCCTCGAGTCTGGTCTCCTGTCTCTGAAGAGAGGTCCAGCTCTGGAGCTGCTCCCCAAAGGAGCTGTGGTTTGTCTGGGTCGCTGGCCCCAGGGCCAGCACTTCCTTGTCAGCCAGAGCCAGGGAGCTCAGTGTGGATGGAGGTCCAGAGAAAGCAGGGTCTCAGGAGGTGACATGTTCTCAGTGGTGGCCAGTGACAGGACAAGGGGCAACGGGTGTAAGCTGCAACACAAGAAGTTCCCTCTCCATGTGAGGAGGAACTTCTTCACTGTGAGGGTGCCAGAGCCCTGGCACAGGCTGCCCAGGGAGGCTGGGGAGTCTCCTTCTTTGGAGGTCTTCCAAACCCACCTGGATGCCACCCTGTGCCCCGTGCTCTGGGTGTCCCTGCTGGAGCAGGGGGTTGGACTAGATGATCCCTAGAGGTCCCTTCCAACCTCAACCGTTCTGTGATTCTGTGTTGTCAACGAGTCTCTGTATTTCATCTCGGGTTTGGGGCCTGGGACTTGCAGCCTGGGGCAAAGTGCTACCTGCCAGGCCGCCATGTCCTGCGGAGCTGGCTCTGAACCTTAACTCCGTGAGTCCAAGGCAATCAGTGAACAAAGGGGCAGGTGCCGCAGCAGGGGCCCTGCAGATTCCTCCTCTCTTACAGCTGCCTCCTCCTCCTCCACCTCCTCCTCACCGTGCAGCCACACGCTGCAAAGGAGGCAAGGCCCATGTAGAAGGGAGGCCCCGGCTGCCCCACTCCCCAGGGAGCAGCGGCTGCTCAGGAAGCGCCGCCGCAGGCGAGGACACGCGAGCGGTCACGCAGCCGCGTGCCCGCACGGCAGCCACGCAGCCGCGGCGCCCGCACGGCAGCGCCGGCCCGGCCCAGCCGTTCCTGGAAAGCCGGTTCAGACACATTCTTGGCTGGATTCTGCTGTGCTCACTGCTCCATAAATCAAACCTCCACATCAGCGGGATGATTCAGATGGCTGCGCTATGGCATGCGAGTGCCCTCAGAGCGGGCCACGGAGCTTTAAGGGCCCTTTCCAGGGAACCCTGGGGTGACCAGAGGGCCCCCTTCCCCACAGGGCTGCAGGGACCCCGTGGTGCCCGATGCCGGAGCAGGGGTGAGCAGTGCAGGGGAGCGCCGGGCAGGGAGTCCTGGTTGACACCAAGTTAACCATGAGTCAGCAGTGTGCCCTCGTGGCCAAGAAGGCCAACGGGATCCTGACTGCATCATGAGTGTTGCCAGCAGGTCAGGGGACGTCGTTCTGCCCCTCTACTCAGCTCTGGTGAGGCCGCACCTGGAGCACTGGGTGCAGTTCTGGGCTCCCCAGTATAAGAGGGACGTGGAGCTTCTCGAGAGGGTCCAGAGAAGAGCAACCAGGATGATTAAGGGAATGGAACATCTCTTGTACGAGGAGAGGCTGAGTGAGATCCCTTCCAACCTTGAATATTCTGTGATTCTGTGAGGCTCAGGGACACGGCAGGAGGTCCCGATGCCTTGGGAACCTCCTCTGCCCTCCGGCGCCCTGGGATCGCACCTGGCACTGCGGGCCTGGGCAGCCCACGCTGGGCTGCTGAGAACATGGCCCCCGTGGGCCACGGCGGCTTCCGAGGCCACCAGCGTGGAGCTGCTGGAGGCACCTGCCATCCCTCCCGCCTTCCTCTCCTCCCGGAAAAGCCTCCGCACACCTGTGTCGCCATGGGAGCAGCAAACAACCGCCGACACCCAGGAATTCCTGCTTGAAGGAGGTGCTGCCGCCCGCCTGTGTGGAGCGGGGCCGCCCGGCCTGGCCCACAGCAGCTCCAGGGACATTGCCAAAATGGCCTTTTATTTCAGAAACACATTTGACTTCTCCAATTAAACTGAATTCCCTTGACATACGAGAGCACTTTAAGAAGAGACAACACGCTGTGGCTTTTCAGCTTGTTTTAGGAAAGTTTCTTATGATCATTTGGTCCAAAGACAAACGTTGCAAGCGTGCTAAAGCACGCAGGAATGTTTATGTGCCGGGGCAGTTTCCTCTCCTGGGCCTGCTGCGGTGTGTTTGAAGCCAGAACTTCACCTCTTCTCCTCCTGAAGACACAAGCGCATTTTGAATACCAAAGGGTTTCTATAAAATTACTGTTAGGGCAATTTGAATCCTGGTTTTGCAACGTGTGAGATGGCTCCCGGTGCGCGTGCCAGGGCAGGACGGGATCTATTGACCCGGGACCGGCACCCTCCATGGCAGGCAGGCCTTGCAGGGCTCGGCCCCGTGCTCTGTGTCCTTCCCATTCCCATTCCCATTCCCATTCCCATTCCCATTCCCATTCCCATTCCCATTCCCCCTGCATTCAGGGCAGGGAGGAGCAAGGGGAAGTCATGCAGTTGGAAGCTCCCTCAAAACGTGCCCACGGAGCTGATTTCCATACCCCCCTGCTTCTGGCAAGCCATCTAAGGAACCGCCTCGCTGAGGGCAGCGGCTGTTGGGGCTTGTCGGGGAGCGCGGCAGGCACACGCCAGCGGGACCCGCTCCCCCGCGCGCCGGGACTGCTGCACGGCGCTCGGGCCGCGCTCCCGCCGGGGCCGCTCCTGGGTGCCGGCCTCGGCCGCGCTCGGCCTCGGCCCCCCCAGCCTTCGGCACCCAAGCGGTGCCCACGGCTGGTGCGGAGCAGCATCCACGAGCGCTGGCCTCGCACCCACGCCGTGCTCTGCTCGCTGCTGCTGTGTCCGTGACTCCTTCCTGCCGGCGCTCCCTGTTCCCAGCTCATGCAGCACAGTGTCTCAGAGACACCCTTGATTTGCTCTGTGCACTTCCGCACATTTGCTGGAGAATCCCATGGGGTTTAGGGTGCTTCGGCTCACAGGCAGATGCTGCCCTTACCGAGCAGCCCACAGGGCTTGGGAGCAAGGCCAGGAGCTCTGCTCCCCTCCGCAGTGCTCGCTGCGTGCAGAGATGGGCCCTGGAGGACGAGCTCCCCCGGCACCACTGTGGCTGCTGAGAGAAGAGGGGCTCTCACTGCCAGGAGCTGCCCCCGGCCCTGCTGCCCCAGGGCTGCAGACGTGCGCCCGGGGTCCCCGTGGGGCCTGGGGTCCCCGTGGGGCCCGGGATCCCCGTGGCAGGAGGGCCAGGGCTGGGTGCTGTGCAATGGAGACAGGGCCGGTGGGAGCTAATGCACGGAGACGGTGCAAGGGAGATGCTGACTTATTGCAGCGGAATGCAGCCCTGGGAGCCGGGCGCGCGCCGTGCCGAGCTCCTGAGCGGCATTAAAGCATAGCCCTGAGCCACGAGCCGCCTGCTTTAATCACACCTGACTGTTTTCTTGGAAACGGAAGAAGGATAAAAACTCCCTCTGAGCCAAAAAATGTTTCAAGGGGAGGATGACTGGAGCAAAGGCAAAAAGAGACAATTCTGGGAGTTGGCCCAGGTTTGAGTGATGAAAATCGTAAGGAATGCAACGGAAAAAAGGAAGGTGGGGGCAACGCCTCCCGGCGGGGCTATAAAGGGCGGCGCGGCGGGGAGGGCGGCACTCGTCCTGCTGCCCCGGCTCTCGCACCGCAGGCTCCCTCCGCCGCTCGCCATGGCCACCACGCTGCGGCACTTCTCCTCCTCCACGTCGCTGCAGGGCTCGGGYGCCGCGGGCAGGGCGTCCGGCGGGCCCTGCCGAGCCCCCAGCCTCGGCGGCAGGGCCAGCACCTACTCGCTSTCGTCTCGCACCGTGGTGGCCGGGCTGGGGGGCAGCCTGGCCGGGGGCTTCGGCGGCGGCTACTGCGCGGGCCTGGGCAGCGGCTATGGGGGCGGCCTGGGCAGCGGCCTCGGCGGCGGCTTCGGCGGCGGCTTCGGGGGCGTCTTTGGCGGCGGCGAGGGCATCCTGCAAGCCGGGGAGAAGGAGACGATGCAGAACCTCAACGACCGCCTGGCCGCCTACCTGGACAAAGTGCGAGCCCTGGAGGAGGCCAACACCGACCTGGAGGTGAAGATCCGCGAGTGGTACAAGAAGCAGGCGCCCGGCCCCGAGCGCGACTACAGCCCCTACTACCGCACCATCGAGGAGCTGCGCAGCAAGGTAGGAGGCTGCAATAACCAAGTGCTATCATTAAAATCCGTTTTTTCCAAAATTACCTTGTATCTGGAAGCGAAAGGGTTGGTATTCATTGACAGGAATTGCTCTGAGATGGGAAAACAAAGAGTAAGACTGAAAATAAATGTTGGTGCTGCCTCAGCAGGCTCCAGACCAGGTACTCTGCAGGCAGGGACATGTTGGGTCTTTGGTATCTTTGATGTCTTTGATACTTGGTATCGCTCTCTTCTGCAAAATGGTGCAAGCAGGGATGCCCAGTAGCTTTCCTAAGGATGCCCGAGTTCACATGAGTCACTTAGAGCATTTCAGGAGGTGAAGACAGGGGGAGCGTTCGAGGGCTTCAGTGTGTGCACTGTGCTCTGAATCGCCCCAGGGGAAAGAAGAGCTGCCCCCGTAGCTTTGTTCATAGCAATCAGTATCAGCCCTGCTACTGTTGTGTCCCAAGCTACTCACGGGCCCTCGGGCACGTCCTGAGGGCAGGTGACAACATCCTTAGTCAGCCTAGACCCCCTGGAAGGGGAAGGGAGACACTTGGGAGCCGTGCAGGGTAAAGACACCCCTGCTCCGGTTTGGGAATGCCGGGAAATGGGGCTGCTGGTCACCCCAGGAGCAAACGACGTCCCGCTGGTTTTTTTCAGCTCTTTTCCCTTCTCGGAGGCTTCACAGCTCATGAGCCACAGAGCTGCCCTGAAATCCAGCTTAGGGGAGCGCTGGGATCCAGCACAGGACAAACGTGGAGGCAGGAGCTTCCGCCAAGATCCTGGCAATGAATTAGGGGGTCTCATCACGTTCATGCTTGTTCTTGACTATTAATACTCCTTTCCTGCACTATTGCTATGATTTTCCCTGAGGCACCAGAACTCAGTGAGTGTTTTTCATTAGCCTGTGGCTAGGAATTTTTCCGTTTAAATTGCCCAATCATTTTCAAAGTGCCAGAGCAAATATTTGCACTGCAGGTATAACAACAACAGCACAGTGCTTCAGAAACAAGGTCCTCCTTCCTCATTGATTTTCCTTCTCAGCTGAGCGGTGCTGCATTTCCAGACACAGCCCAGGGCTGCAGGGAGTGATTCAGGGAGTGCTGTGTGTGCCTGAGAGGTCATTTCTGTGGGGGGAACAAACCGTGGCCTCTTCAGCATCTCCTCAAGACTGAACTAGTGAAGACTCTAGCCTGAATTAGTGCCAATGAAAGCTTAAGCTGGAGTATCTTATCCTTGTGCAAGTGCAGCCTGGGGACAGCGGGTTCAGTGCTGCTCCTAGGCAGGAGCTCAGCAGCAACAGTCTTTTTGAAATTGTTTTCCACTCCTTCTCATCCTCATTTTTTTGCCCCCAGATTCTTGCTGCAACTGTTGAAAATGCCAACATAGTCCTGCAGATCGACAACGCCAGGCTGGCCGCTGATGACTTCAGGACCAAGTGAGTCTAAGGCTCTTAGCAGGAGGGCACACAAGGGAGAGCTGCTCTGTTTGCGGGTCCCACAGCTCTGCGGGCCTGGCCTTGCCCAGCTCTACGCCAAGCACCAACGGTGCAACCTACGGAAGAGAACATCCCTCCTGGCCAGAGCATGCTGTCCTCATGCCACTGCACTGTGCAAAGCTGCACATGCACTTACGATAAAATTTAACAAAAACTAACTAATTAACTAACTAAAATAGGCCAAATGGGGGAAGGAAGCAAGACACAAAAGGTCCCCATCAGGTGGGCTCCAAGGTCTGACTGTCTTCTTGCTGCCAGGTTTGAGACGGAGCAGGCTCTGCGCCTGAGCGTGGAGGCCGACATCAACGGCCTGCGCAGGGTCCTGGACGAGCTGACCCTGGCCAGGGCGGACCTGGAGATGCAGATCGAGAACCTCAAGGAGGAGCTGGCCTACCTCAAGAAGAACCATGAGGAGGTGAGCAGAGCAGGGCACAGCGGGGACTGCAAAGTGAGCCCTGGGCTATGCCAAGGGGATGCATCCCATGTGCAGGACAGGCTCTGACATGAGGGCAGTCAGGAGAGACCACATTGGGGATGTCCTTTGTCCTCATGCAAAGGACATCAACCATGTAGATGTGGTGGACACAGGATGGGGAGCATACTCATGGGCTTCACTAATATGCTGCAAAACTCCCAGTTGACAATTTCGTTCTTTCTAGAGATAGCAATTCTAAAAGAAACTTTGGTGCATTTTTTTGCGTTGAGTGTGAGCAGACCTGTCAGGATCGGTTATGGTAGGAACACACTGCTACCATTTCGATGCGTATAACACATGTGTTGCCCCAGGAGATGAACGCCCTGCGTGGGCAGGTGGGCGGCGAGATCAGCGTGGAGATGGACGCTGCTCCCGGAATCGACCTCACCAAGATCCTGGCGGAGATGAGGGAGCAGTACGAGACGCTGGCCGAGAAGAACCGCCGCGACGCCGAGCAGTGGTTCTTCAGCAAGGTGAGCGGCGGCCGGGCGCGCGGCGGGCGCGCGGGGCCACGGCCGCCTCCGCCCTGACCCTCGTCGCCGCAGACGGAGGAGCTCAACCGCGAGGTGGCCATCAACACGGAGCAGCTGCAGAGCGGCAAGACGGAGATCACGGAGCTGCGCCGCACCATCCAGAGCCTGGAGATCGAGCTGCAGTCGCAGCTGAGCACGGTAGGGGCGGCGCGGGCGCGCGCGGGGCCCGCGGGTGGCCCGTCCCACCGCGCGGCCGCCCCCTGAGCCGCCCACCATCCCTGCAGAAAGCGGCGCTCGAAGGCAGCCTGGCCGACACCGAGGCCCGCTACGGCGCCCAGCTGGCCCAGCTGCAGGCCCTCATCTCCAGCGTGGAGGAGCAGCTGGGCGAGCTGCGCTGCGACATGGAGCGCCAGAACCACGACTACCGCCTGCTGCTCGACGTCAAGAGCCGCCTGGAGCAGGAGATCGCCACGTACCGCCGGCTGCTCGAGGGCGAGGACGCCCAGTACGTGCGGGGCACCGCGGATGGGGAGGGGATGCCCGTGCAGCGAGAGCCGGGGATGGCGAAGGCAGAAATTGCACGGAAAGGCTTGTCTTAGAGTGGGAGTTTTAAGGGGAATCAATCAAATTGCTTCAGAGGGTCAAAATAAGCCCTACTGCATTGCACTGAGGCACTGAACATTATTGGGCTATGTTCTCCAGAACCGCTTGCTGTTGCTTTAGGGTATAAGATTCTTAACCACTTTTTGACTTGTTTTCCTCCCCTTCCTGGATACGAAGCCTGTGAAACAAGAGCAGCAGAATTTGGGCTTACCCCCTCTTTTCCTTCTCCCCTTGCAGCATCTCCTCGCAGTACTCGTCTGCCGTGTCCTCCCACTCGGGCAGAGACGGTAAGAGCAGCTCCTGCTTCACCACCTCTAACAGCGACTCCAGGTCCTGCCACACAGCACATCTGTGCGGAGGGGGAATAACCCCCAGTTTGAATCGCATTTGCAACAGGAATGACTGGCCTAAGTTCACCTTGTGCCTGAGCAGCCAGACAATCTTCTAGCTTTACACAGACCCAAAAATCAGACAACGGCTACAGATCTAAGACAGGGTTTTCCCCCCAGTTCGGTGGTCGTCTCAGCCCAGATCTTCATTCTTCTTAATTAAATCCAGTGCTAACAAGAAAATGGGCAAAAGACCACATAGAATTCCCCGTGTCTTTATTAAGCCCGTGCAACATTCATTAATGCACCAAGAAGCTTTTCCTTCCTGCACGCACAAATATTGTTTCTCACTTTGCTTTTGCAGTCACCACAACGTCTCGCCAGGTGCGCACCATCGTGGAGGAGGTCCAGGA
>NW_020455514.1:8798-15353 GCF_003342845.1 Nothoprocta perdicaria
TTCTTTCTTTCCTTTCTTCCTTCTTTCCTTCCTTCTTTCCTTCTTTCTTTCCTTCTTTCCTTTCTTTCCTTCTTTCTTTCCACAGCACATCCTTCATGCACCTTCTAACGAGTCTCCTTTGACTCGTTAACCAGGCTCTTAGGCTCATCCTGCAAAAACTTTATGCAGGTTTTCTCATGCTGCCCTGAGGCTGCATGTAACAGGTTCCAAAGCAATCATTGCTTAATCTGCCGAGCGATGAGCAGCAATGATTAGTTACCACTCTGGCATCTAGCTGATAATTGTTAAAATCCTTCCTGAAAAGCCCTGAACTGGTTACTGCGTGTCAACACCGTCTGGTGGCACATTGCCACGCCGGATTAGGTGACGAAATCGGCACAAGGGAGCACGTAGCGGGTGTTGCCTTCGGCTCTGACCGTCGCTTCCTGACGAGTGATCCAGGCAGCAAGTGCCCCGTGCCCGTCCCACATCCACTGCACCTTGGTCTGGTGGAGCACGGGAGAGGAAGTCCTTTGGGAGGCAACAGCCTGGTGCTTTCTTGGCACTGGCTGCTCTGGAGCGTTGTCTGGGATTGGCCATGCCCTCATCTTCATCACCCACCTCCTGGGGATGTATTTAGGACTTAGACAAAAGGGAAAACAACAGTTTACAGTAGATCAGCTTCCCTTTAATTACAGCGCTGCCGAAGTGGGTTTGGCACCTGAATTTAAGCACATTCCTCTCCTGGACTGTTAGCAATGATCTGCTCTCCTGTCGCAAGGGCACTGAGGTCTTTCCTGCACGAGCATGAAGGCCTTCTCCTTGGCCTGAGCAAGTCCTCAGAGAGAGCTGATGACCTCAGGGGAGGCAGGACATGACAAGCAGAGGAGAGCGAAGGTGATCGAAGAAGAGGATGAACTTGTCAAGACTTTCCAGAAAAGGGAGTGTCTTCCGAGGTGACGTTGTCATTCTGTGCTGTTGGAGGGCAACGTCACAGAAATTTAGAAAACGAAACGCGGACAGGACTGCAGGGGTCATGGGCTGAATGTGGCTTCCCCCCGTGCTGGAGCTACAGCCCGTCCCTGCAGAAACAGCGAGCCTTCCAGGCACACGGCCACAGCCATCTCAAAGATAAAACCAAGGTCAAGCAGATCCTCAGAATCAAGTTATCTTAGATGTTACGGCAGTGGACAAGGAAATTGTGGGTGGGATGGAAATCCTGATTGAACTGAAAAATGTTGTGTTTTCTTCTTGCCATCAGAAGAAACATCGTATTTCAGCCATGTTTCAGGCAGCTATTAACTTCTTGAGTCATTGTCAGAGAGCCCCAAAGGTACTGACCACCCAAGGGCTTTCTGAAATAACTAAATGTTATGGATTCAAAGGAAGTCAGAAGCTCAAAGCAGGTGTCAATTCCCAAGTAAGTGGCTCTGCTGCCAACACGGTAAATCAAGACCACTGGTGCTACTGGAAGGACATGGGCGAGAGTCGCAGCGAGACACAACAAGCAGCATCTTTAGTTGGCTTTGATGTCTCACCCAGCGCTGAGATACCATTCCCATCTGTCTGCCAGACGGGCCTTCAGCGTGGCTCAGAGGAAGACTCCCCACTCGCTGCTTTTCGAGCATAAATGAGAGGTCTTGAGCTTTCAGATGCCAGCGCCCTAATAAGCAATAGCTTGGAGCCGTTGTCACACGCTGCAGCGAGCAGCCGGGGAGCTGACGGAGCGCCCGTCTCCGACATCAATCCATTCCAGGTTCACTGGGAGGATCTCACCAGGTATCCTCCCTATTCATCATGGACATCTGCTTTAATGAAAAAGGCCTAAATTCCACTTAATTCTGCATAACACTAATATCACAGAGTAACATCCGTGCTCAGTGTGCTATTCATGGTGCTATTACCGCGCTCTGAAGATGGAAAGTACCACACAAATATGGGGGTATTTATTTCCTACTATTACTCTCATGCTATACAATTAGCATTTTAATCTGTGAAATGTGGACAAATTATCACAGCCCAGACATGGACAAACATTAGTTTTGGACAGCGTTTTTCAAGCCTTCTGCATGATGCATGCATAGGACAAGCCTACACAGGATTCAGCAAGGACTTACAGAAACAAGACCTCAGAGGATATTGGTGAACCTTTAATGGGCAACAAAAAAAAAAGCCAGCCCTGCAAAAAAAAAGGAAAATTGAGATGTCTTTGAAATGTATTTCATCAGCTGAGAAATATGTAGGCCATCCTAGTGTCAAACTTAATACATAACAACAAGAACACTTACAGTGAATAATGTTGAAAATGAATATCTTGCTTCCTATCTTTAAAGCTCTGTTATCATTGGGCATTTGTTTGTACAACGCCTGCAGAAGAGGGATTACCAACATTATTATTTCCACGCTACAAAGCGTGAAATGGAGGCGCGGGGAGCCGGAGCGAGTTGCCTGCAGTGATTTGCAAGGCTGGGATCAGAGGTCTGGAGATTCCGGTTTCATCAGAGAACTGCAGATCAGGCTCTGCACAGCAACTACCTGGAATGCCGCCACGATGCTCATCCTCTGCTCCCCACCTCTCTTCTTCCTAATGTGGAATACAAGGAGCAAATCTGAGGCTGAATCTCTGCTCCTTTCCCTCTGTTTTTAAGGAAGCTCCTTAGACGGGAACAGCACCTTTGCCCCGGGAAGGCTTCTCAGCTCATTTGTCACTTGAAGTAATAACTGTGGCTGCTCAGGCGTGCACTGCTCTTCGGGAAATGTCCCTGGGGAACGTGGCTGAGCTGCTCCCTTCCTCCCCAGGGCTCCGCGGTGCCTGCAGGGCTCCGGGGTCGGCCGAGGACGGCGGCGCTGGCAGCGTCCGCGGCGGCTGCACCCTGCGCCGGCGGCTCTGCAATCCTGCAAAGCATCCCTGGTTACGCACGGAGAAAACTTCATTAAAGGATGTCCTCATAAAAAAAAAAAAAAAGGAATTCTCTTTTCATGGAATATTGTAACTACAGGTACGTCTCTAAGCATGTTCTGAGCCTGCTGTAAAAGCAAGAGGTGGTTTTCATAAATATTTCAAATTTTGGAAACGAAAGAACCTCATGAAGGACAAATCTAACAAAATCACCGCGGAATGACTGTTCTTATGAAAGCTTTACACAGGCTAATTCAGTAATGACTGCAGAGATCTATAGCAAGGTCTGAAGTTCATAAAGGAAGGAACTAACTAACTCAATGATATTTTCACAATTCTTTGATGAAAAAAAAGACAAGAAGCCCCAGGGCAATGTGGCCTGGCCATGGACATCACACCAACAATGTGCACCAGGGCCCCACGGCACAGGGCTGACCTGCTAATTACGGGTGGACACAGACAGAAACCACCCCATGTCTAAGGCGTTATGGATTTGCAGACTCAGATAAAATCCAAATTAATGAACCAACCCAGATGGCATAAGCAATATTCCTGAAACAGGCTGGACCTGACACATCCCTCATGTGTTGAGTCCAGGTGGCCTGGATGCCAAAGACAACGCCAAGCAACTAACAGGTAAAAGCCAGACAATATTAGCACGGCTGTGTTAATAGTAAAATGAAAGATTTATATGACAAACCTTTTAATTATTTCCCTTCTTCCTCAATTCAGCCTTCCAAGTCTAAAGAGTTGGCTTAATGTCTTTTTTTTTTTTTCATGATCTTTTCTAGTCTTTTTTTTTCTAATTGTCACGCATTTCCCCTAGCTTATATTTGGAGAACTTCCAGGGTGCAAACTGGGTTTGGGCCAAACCTATAATGGATCAATCTGCTCCTGAAGCTCTCCGTGTTCCTCTTTTAGGAGTTTTATGAGACCTCTCATGCCTGTGGCCTCTCTTGGCAGGCAATATTCACGGCTGACTGCAACATCTACTACTCCAGGATCTTATAAAGGGTCTCTCTCCTGAAGAGGGGCTCCTCAATGGCCAGGAGCAAGGAGGAGGAACAACCTCTTTTGCCAGGGCCTGGGTCCCTCGTGCTGGGCACAGCACTGGTGGCGTTGCCCACGCTGGCTGTGTCATTCCGGCGCCGGGCGCTCGCGGGTATCGCCGCTCTCATGTCACCGCTCCTTGGCCGTCACCACAAGTCAGACCTGATGATTCAGGAAGTACCATTTTTGATGTAGCTTGCTAACTCGCTTCTGTTTAAGCAAAGCAGCTTTCTGTTGTGGGATTGCTGGAGACAAACGCCTGGGGGGAAATATTTCCGGCGCAGAGAATAAACCAGGGCTGGCCGGGTCACAGGAAGGAAGAATAAGCCGCCCTGCGCCGTGGTGGCAGCCACCACCAAGGGTATAAATAGGGAGCGTGAGGACAGCGCGTCGCAAGGAGTCCGTGCAGCGAGCTGGGCCGCCGGCGCCGCGCTCGGCTGCCTCCCGCGCTGCCCTCGCCATGAGCTGCAGCATCCGGCAGGTCTTGGCCGCCTGCGCCCAAGGCAGAGGCAGCGGCGGCAGCACCAGGAGGGTCCCCTCTGCCTCCCCCGCGAGACAGGCCGCCTTCGACTTAACCGGCATGGCGGGCGACTTTTCTGGCGGCAGTTTAACGGAGGGATTAACGGGGAAGCAAGCGGGCGCTGGCAGCGGCGTGGCTGGAGGCTTCGGAGCCGCCCCGCAGCCTTGTCCCGCCGTGGGCTTCAGCGCTGCGAGCTCCTGCCCTCGGGGCCTCGGAGGCGGCTTCGGCCGCGCGGGCTGCGCCGAGGGGATCCTCTTGGCTAACAGCGGGAAGGCCACGATGCAGAACCTCAACGACCGCCTGGCCTCCTACCTGGACAAGGTGCGGCTGCTGGAGGGCGAGAACGCCGACCTGGAGGGCAAGATCCGCGAGTGGTACGCGAAAGTGGGGCCCAGCTGCGAGCCGCGGGACTACAGCTGCTTCCATAAGGAAATCGATGACCTTCAAAACCAGGTAAATCAGGCTCTTTCAAGTGATCTTTGGGCTTCCCTTTGATGTGCGCATAGAGATTCAGACTGCAGAGGCAATTCCTAGGTCTGCGGAGGTGCCGGAGATGATGGTCTGAGTGAAATGCGTTGAGGGCAGCTCGGTGGCCTTGCAGAGCCTGCTCAGACAAGCTCACATGGAGACGGCCCCCGCAGGGAAATGCCACCAGTTGGAGCAGATTAATAGCCCCAATACATGACATTGTCATAAAATACCTGGGTTGCGTTATTCCAGATAGGAGCTTCCTTCAGGGCCTCCTGCTGGAGGAAGCTGCATGCCCAGTGCCCTCCCCACGGTCTCTTTTCCAGATCCTATGCGCAGCCATGGAAGCTAACAAAATCATCCTGGACATTGATAACAACCGCATGACTGCGGACGACTTCCGTGTGAAGTGAGTACAGCCGCGCGCTGCCCGTGCCAGGGCAGGAGGTGGGAAACCCTACAGGCCTTGGGGGCAGCAGAGAAGCTGCTTGCACTGTTCAAACGCATGGATATCATTAGCCGTGTTCATCACATACTGTACCCGATGTCAAGGAAGTGCTTGGTCCTTTTTTTCTCCCCAAAGTCAACTTGCAGGCGAAGCAGGTCGCTGTCGAGCCCCAGGCATCCCATCTGGAAAACCTGCTTGGGAACGTGGCTGGGCAGCAGCGAGGGAGCTGGCGCCGCGTGCCCAGGGCGGGCTGACTCCCCTTTGCTGCGTGCGCAGGTACGAGACGGAGTGCGGGCTGCGGCAGAATGTGGACGCCGATATCTGCAACCTCCGCCCGGTGCTGGACCAGCTGGCCAGCTGCAAGACCGATCTGCAGCTGCAGTTTGAGGCCTTGACCGAAGAGATGTGCTGCCTCAAGACGAACCACGAGGAGGTGAGATTGCCCCTGCCCCTCCAGAAAGAAGAGAAGGGCAGAAGGGACGTGCGCTGCACGTGCCCAGCACTGCCCCACGCACGGTCTGGCAGGAAATGAGCTGCCTGAGGAAGCAAGCGACTGGCGACGTGAGCGTGGAGGTCAACGCCTGCCCGGGCCCGGACCTCAGGAAGATCCTGGAGGACTTGAGGTGCCAGTATGAAACACTGATGGAGCGCAACCGCAAAGAGACGGAGCAGTGGTACGCCTGCAAGGTACCAGGCGCGGCCATGGACACGACCTGTCCAAGCACAGCGAGGTGGCAGAAGGGCCCCTGCATGGGGCGTGATTGGCGGGGCCTTGGGGATGGGGACACTCGTCTCAGGTGAACAGCTCTGCTCTCGCCCTTCAGGTAGAGGAGGTGAACCTGGAGGTCATCACCAGCAGCCAGGAGATAGAGTCAAGCAACAAGCAGGTGACGGAGCTGAGGCGCCAGCTGCAGGCCTTGGAAATCAACGTCCAAGCCCAGCTCAACATGGTAGGTGATGCTGCCAGCGCTGGTGTCTAACCCTGGCTCTGCTCGGGAAGTCACATGATGGGGGTCACAGCTGAGACACCAAACGAGCACATTTTAGTGGGATTTCTTGGCTTGAAAGTCCCGAATTCCTGTGGCCGGATGGCTAAGCCTACAGGTGTACCCAAGGTGCCTCCTTCTTGTTTCCATCCTCAGAAGGAAACTCTGGAATCGTCGCTGGCCGAGACGGAATGCCGCTACAACA
>NW_020455514.1:15453-23679 GCF_003342845.1 Nothoprocta perdicaria
CGCACGGAGATGGAGTGTCAGAACCAGGAGTACAAGACCCTCCTGGACGTCAAGTGCCGCCTGGAGCAGGAGATCCAGACCTACCACTGCCTGCTGGAGGGAGGCCAGCAGGACCTGGCGTACACAGACCGCAAATAGGCCCGCGCCTAGGGAGGCCTCCCCGCTCCCAGTTGCCGAGATAGGGAAATGGGCCAGTTTAGAGACAGCGGCTGCTGAGGAACCAGTACTGACCTGCGACTAGACAGGGCTCATTAGCAGATCATGAGCACCGAAAACTTGCCTCTGATGATAGACATCCAGGGTGCAACCAGGACCCTTCCCTGTGTGGGCAGCAAAGGGCCCTGGGCGGCCAGGTGGCTCATCAGAGGCTGCTGGGCAAGGTCTGCTATGAAAAGTGGCATTTAACTACGTTTTATTGCCTTTGCCACTGCTAGACAGGATTAGGGACTGGCGCTTCAATTAACCGAAACAATAAATTATCTAAACATTTTCAGTCTCGCACAAGGATTTTAATTAAAGCTTGGGGAAATTTAATTTGTATGCAAAGCACTTGGCTCTTCCCACTGCCTGAGATTTGTAAGCGGTGAGACCTGCTGCTCAGCCCGTCGATGGCCACATGCCCCTAAGAGCGGCCGGAGCCCCCGACTTGCTCCGACACGTGGGGAAAAGAGGCACGTTAGGGGCAGGGACACGCGGTGGCCTCCGTGCCCCTGTGCTGGCAGGGGAACAGGGCACCCCTGCTCACGCGGGGCTGCGAGGGGCACGGGGGCTGCAGGGGAAGGGCAGCGGGGCAGGAGGACGCGCTGTGCCCGAGCCCGGCAGTGCCCGTTCAGCTCCTGGTCCTGGGTGAGCGGAGCTGTCCCCTTGCCACAGGGGACCCGTGGGAAGGGGAGCGCGCGGGGCTACCATGCAGCCTGGGGCAGCCCTCGGTCCCTGGGGGCAAGGACGGTGCCGCGAGGCCACCGCACACCAGGGGCACCAGTGCCCGCAGTCTGCAGCTTGGCTGGCAAGAGGAGCAGGCGCTGCGAGCAAACTGGGAACAGCGAGGCAAGGAGGAGCCCTTCCACCGCCTGTGCCCGGCCGTTCGGCGATCGCTGCCGCGCCGGTCCCCTACAGCTACCAAAGCTCTTCCCTAATAAACCCTGTGCCTGGAAACGATTTCTACACATAAACTGTTACACAAGTATTACAGAGATTGTTGCCCAGATAGTTACCTTTCTCATGCAGTTTTGGCTAGAAATACCCTTGAAGCTGGAGCTTCCCAAAGCAATGGGAAATGGAGAAGTCGGAGCCGCGCTCCGATCCCTGCTGGCTGCCGGAGCAAGGAGTGGGAAGGAGAGGGGAGCGGGAGCGGGGCGGGAAGCCGGGAGCGACGGGCAAGGAGAGGCTGAGGGAGCTGCGATTGTGCCCAGGATGGAGCCGCGAGGCTCCGAGGGACTGTCTTGCACTGAAGGAGACTCCTGAGGGAAAACGAGTTTAATTAAGCAGGTGTGTGTGTTTAACAGAACATAACATAGTCCCGTAGAACCTGGAAAAGTCAAGGAGAAAAAGTTTTCCCCAGTAAGATGAGAGCATATTTTGAAAACAAGGCTCTGCCGGATCCGATATGGCTCCTGGTGGAGCAAAACAGTTCCCAGGGAAAACGCTAAATAAGGAGCATTGGCATGGATTAAAAAAACAAAGTTGAGCAGGAATAACCAGCTGGCAACACGTGGGAGGATAAAAGGACAAGATGAATTAAAATGTGGGAGAGAATTTTTACAGAGTAAGCTGCAGCAATCAGCCCAGGGAGCGGTGGCACCGTGCGGCACCGCGGGGAAGGGACCTGCCGGTCCGGGAGCTCCGGCGCGTCCGGCGGCTCAGGCAGGAAAGGCCCCTCTGCCCCCACCAGCAGCTCCTCATCACGGGGCTTAATTAGCCTCTTTCTATAACAAAACCTTTGCCGGGGTTTGATGAGCGCACAGGTCCAATATAGAGTGGACCTGATATAAATATACTGGACTCAGGTCCAACATAGATGTTGTCACTGCCCAGGGAGTTCAGAATCAGAGAGCGATGTGAATTGACTGTGGAAACTGTAAAGGCAAAGGCAAAGAGAAGCTGAACGAAATGCAGAGGATGCAGCGTGTGGAACGAGGGACAAGCAGCCCGGGGACACACCGTTCTCCTCCAGGCCAACTTGCAGCGTGCGCCAAGCGCGCAGCCCTCCCGCAGCGTGTCCGGCCCGGGCTTGTTTTCTGTTTAATGTGCAAGGCTGAGAAAGAGAGAGCGAACGAGCACCTCAAAGAGAGGTAGAGCTTGAGGTGCAAGGCTGGGAGGACGTACAGGGAGGCCGAGGGTGCCCAGCGAGCAGAGGAGGCTCCACACGTGGGTGCCGAAGCACAGGGGCCACATCAGGAGCACCAGGGCGAGCAGGAGCTCAGCGTGGCTGAGGCTGCCTCTGCTGAGCGGGACGGAGGAGCACCCAAACTAGGGAACCATCCGAAAAGATCCCCGAGCAATGACCTGATCAGAGGCTTAAGTCACCAGTGAAGAAACAGGCAGAAACCAGCCAATCTTGCGCTGCTAACGCTGGAGATCAGCCAGGAATTAAGCACTGCACTGAACAAGCAATCACACATAATTACAAGCATTGCACATTTCTAATACTAGGATATGTCTTGATGTGCTGTGTAAACTATGTTTTTTCTATTAAATCTGATTTTATGAAGCAGACATACCAGAACAGTCTCACTCACACCCACAGTAACCGTGTTTGGCTTGTGTACTGGCTTGTGTAATATTTGTAAAGAACTAAATGTGAATGAATTACTACCATAAGCAAGTCAGAGTGAAGCTGCTGCAGCTTTGGTCCCATCCGTGCTCCCCTCTGCCCTCCAACACACGTTCCCTTGGGCTTCTGCCCTGGAAATGGGCAGTGCTCCCAGGGATGCAAATGCTGCAAGCCTGGATGCAGCACCGCGAGGAAACTAGAACCCTTCTCCAAATGAATCAAGGAATATGCTGTGAGCTCCAGCAGGAAGAAACCAGCTCCTGCCCATCTCCATGTGCTGCTGAACTGCTGCTGCATCCCCTGCAAATGTTCAGGAAAAGAAGAGGAGAACAGTCAGCAAAAAAGGAATTGAAGCCGAGTAATCACCTTGTTCTCAGAGGCGTACTTAAGAGCTAGGATCATGTTGCTGGCAAATTCGCTGCGGTAATTGTTTCGCTTGCCTTACAGGAATCCTGCTAAGTGTGGTGGTACAAACCAGTGAGTCACCAGCCAGAAAACACCATGGTCTGCATTTGGAAGTTGGGCGCATGAGGTCTGGAGCCGGCGCGGTATCACATCAAAGTAGCGTTTAATAAGTGATGCCTGGCAGCTATTATGCAAACGACTACTAGTAATTACAAGTGACAAGATAAAATCACGTTGCAGTGTGCGGTTGCACAAACATCACTGAAGCAACGCTTGTGAAAGCAGAGCGCTGTCGGATGAGGCACTCCCCGCTTGTAGTGACACAAGGAAAGATTATCTCGTCAAGCCCGATAAGCAGAACAAGGCGAGCGCTGGGGAGATGGGCTGACACCGCCGAGGCGCCCGACGCTGTGACTGTCCCAGTGCCCTCGGAGCGGGTGCTGCTGCCCACGGCGGCACCTGAAAGTCAAAGAATCACAGAGTGTTCAATGTTGGAAGGGACCCCTAGGGATCATCTAGTCCAAACTTCCTGCTCCAGCATGGACACCCAGAGCACGGGGCACACAGTGGCGTCCAGGTGGGTTTTGAAGACCTCCAGAGAAGGAAATGAGCTGCTCTTTGCTGCATGGCAGGATTTACCCATCTTGCCCTTCATGCACCTCAGGTCTGCCTCTTCTCTGCCATAATCACAGAATCAGGGTGGTTGGGGTTGGAAGGGACCTCTAGAGACCATCCAGTCCAAGCCCCCTGCTCCAGCAGGGACGCTACAGCAGGTGGCACAGGGCGGCATCCAGATGGGTTTGGAAGATCTCCAAAGAAAGAGATTCCACAATCTCTCTGGGCAGCCTGTTCCAGTGCTCTGTCACCCTCACAGTAAAGGAGTTCATCCTCATATGGAGATCTGCAAGAGCTGTAGGGTTGTTTCTACTCTTTGCTGGTAATATGGGACTCTGTAGCCTGTAGACCTCTGAGCTAGGTCATACCTATGAGACTGGTCAATGCTCAGATGAAGATTTTGTGGAGCAAGGCCCGTTCCCTCTGCCGTCAGGTATCTGCTACAAGAAGACAGTGCTTGGCCCGCCCGTGTAGAACCAGCCCGAGACACGGGGAGGGCAGGAAAGGCAGCTCAGCACCCAGCACTGCTCTCCGCAGTCGCTGCTAGCTCTTTTCTTCTGCAAACCTACACAGCAGAGCTCCAAGCAAGCCAGACATTATATTAATTTCTGTTGCCTCTCAAAGCCACACCCTGTCTCCAATTATATTCCTCAAACCGAATGATGAAAGTCAGATTTAGCCTCTATTCTCCTTTTTTTTTTCTCATGATTTTAACTACTGTGAGCCCATGCCAGGTCGGGGAGGGGGATGTGTCTCCTGGGGGATGAGGGACTTGTTTTTCAGGCACTGCCGTCCCAGTCAGGAGCCTGAGCTCCGGCTGAGTCCTTCAGCAAGTTGTTTCCCTGCACATAGGAATAATGAATATTCCAGGATGCTGCCAGCCTTGTGTAGGCACCTTTTTATCATTTTTTGATCTAAATAAACAAATTACCCCACTGGAGACAAGACAGTCCTAACTTTTGTTGGTGAGACGATCGGATTTACACAAGGTCTTGGACATTCTACTACAACGGTGACAGAAGCCACCCAACTGCTTTCACAGCCGAAAAGGAGAGGGTTTCCCTGCCCATCTCCCATGACCTGGGAGAAACTGTCGGGGCTGTGACAACTGTGGCGCCCACCACAAAACTGCCTCTATCACAACTTCTCCTGCAGCTTCGCATTTGGACACGCAGGAGTCAAAGGTGACTTGGGAGTAAGAGGTGCTTGGAAATTCCCCCCTGGAGGGAACACGGGCCGTCGTTCCCTGTAGAGCACAGTGGCCTCTCATTATGGTTGTCCTCTGCAGAAAGATACCTCCACCGGCTAAGCCAGTTCCCTGAATCCTCTTCCGCGCATGGCTCGCCTGCTCTGGAGACGGTCCTGCCATCCTGACAGACTGCATTAATCCCTGCCGTTCCTCTGACCATCTCGGTTAGGAAACGTGGAGAGCCCTTCTGCTTTCCATTTCATGCTCAACACAACCTCGGTGCTACCAATGACACAAGCGTGCTGCATCACATCACTGTCCATCGGTGGACAAACCACCCATGGCCACTCCCTTTCCCATCACCTCCTTATCTACGGTGACCGCAAATTGAGGCAGCAAGGAAAGCAATTATAGTTAAGTGAAAAATAATTTCCGAGAAGCGCTTGACCCGCTTTAGCTGCGCGGAGCCCCTGTGACACCCAGACACAAGGATCAACGGGACTCACTTCCCAAAGTCTGAGCAAGTCACTGCTTTGTAGGCGCATCACGGAGAATCACGCATCACTGGGGTTCCACCTCGGTGACTTAGGACATCTCACAGCAAAGCCTGCATTAGACTGTGTGCCTGCAATAGAGCCTAGTGATGCCTACACCACCGTGTCACTGCTCTTCTCACTGCTACACCCCCTATTCTCCATGTCTCGCAGAAATAAGAATTTATAGTAATTTTCCATTTTTATTCTACATACTCTAACACAGCATGTGATGCAAAAATGTTTATTAGACTGAGAGTAAAATAAATCCAAATTAATAAAAGATAAAAGGCACTTTGATGTTATAAATACCAAAGTTGCTTCTTTGTGCATAATCTAGGGCAACTTTTTTTCTGGACTTGTTGTAAAGTTTGCATCATACAAAAAGCTGATGACTCATAAAATATTATTTTATTTTTTGGAATAAGCTGCTGACATGTAAAGTATCTTCCTTGTGAACTGGGATTTCTAGAGGGAAACTGCCTATGGGCTATTTATTCTTGGCATAAACAACAAGACTAGCCAGCCCCGTGGGAAGAAGAAACACCCTATAGGCGACACCCCCTCTGGAAGGTATAAATAGAGATCTGTGGCAGCCGAGAACCTGCAGTCTGATTCAATATCAAGCTGTGCATCTTGCTTTGGGCTTTGGGCTGGAGCTGCAGCTGTCCTCAACATGAGTTGTAGCATTAAGCAGACAACTGGCTCTCTGAGGGGCAGAACCAGTGGTGGCAGCTGTGTTATCGGTGGCGGTGGTGGTGGTGGAGGAGCTCGCATCTCCTCCGTCTCTTCTGGAAGATACACGACCTGCGGGATAGGTGGTAGCAGAGGGTTTTCTGGCAGGAGCTACTGTGGTGGGGTGAATTATGGAGGAGGACTGAGCACTGGCAGCTTGGTCGGTGGAAACTACGGAGGCAGCCTAGGAGCTGGCGTCCTCGGAGGGTGCTCAGGCATCGGATTCAGCGGTGGCAGTGTCCGCTTTGGCGGTGGCATTGGCGGTGGCATGGGCCTCGGTGGTGGGGTAGTTGGAGGTGGCTTTTCTGGTGATGGCATCCTGCTTTCTGGTGACGAGAAAGTGACCATGCAGAACCTTAACGACCGCCTGGCTTCTTACCTGGACAAGGTGAGGTGCCTGGAACAAGAAAACGCTGACCTGGAGTGCAGGATCAGGGAGTGGTATGCCAAGCAGGGCCCCTTCTGCGAGCCCCGGGACTACAGCTGCTACTACAAAGAGATAGAAGATCTCCAAAACCAGGTAATGGCATTTCTAGCTGCTTTCTCCCTCGCAAGCTTCTCCCACAGGGCTGTTGCACAGCCCCGCGCCTTCCAGAGCCCCGTTTCATTATTGCAAAATGCCTTCGCTAAACATACGTTAAGGCAACTGCCTACAGGAAGCCCTAGATCTCACTACGAGTGTTTGGACTGTTTCCAATGCTTTCGTGCATCAGATTTATTTGATGGGGAAAATGTTATGTGCACAGAACGCATCTGGACCAGCTCAGCGGTCTTTCTGAATTAGCCTTGTGCCAATATGCTTAAATAGCTGTATGCCAAAAGAGCAACTAAATTACAAATAAATAAGGAATCATATTCACTTGTCTGTATTTATTGTATTCTGCCATCAGTCTTGCAGAATTCCAGCTAATTACTATATTTTTTAAAGAAAAAACCCTTTACTCTTTTATGTAGAGCTAGAAATACTCAACATCTAGATAAAAAAAAAAGAGAAAAGAGAGCATTATCCTAATGCATATGGGATATGGAATGTAAAACTCTTTTTTTTTTTTTTTCAAAATTGCATTAGGGAAAAAAAATTGGGGTACCAATGCATTAAAAAGGAATGAAGAATCCTGCAAACAGCGGACAGAATGAGACAGATCCCTAATTAAGTCTCGAAACAAAGCCTTGCATGCTCTATCTAGGAACACACAATTTACATTTAAAACCTTTGGTGGATCTCGGCAGGCACTAACAGCACTAATTACCCTTCCATAACTGTCTCTGTTTGAAACATGTATGCTGGCATTTTAATGCGCCCCACTGGGCTCCACTTGCCCGGGGCTGCCGTGCTTCTGACCTCCGCAAGAGCAGAAAAAAAAGTGAAAAAAAGAGAGAAAGAGGCAGGTTTTGTAGCACGGGCCAACGTGAGGACACAGAGCGGAGACTCACGCCATAACCTGCTGTTTTCCAGATTGTCTGTGCAACCATAGACAACAACAAGATCATCCTGAACATCGACAACAGCAGGATGACGGCCGATGACTTCCGAGTGAAGTGAGTACCCGCAGCTCTTCAAGGGCATCTGGGGACCACGGTGGGGCGCGGAGCAGGTGCCCCTGAGCCAATGCCCTGGCACAAGGTGCTTCTCACCTAGAAGGGTTTATTTATTTCTTGTTGGAACACCGAAACCCGGGGAGTTTCGCCTTGGCCACAGTTGTTCTGTGGTTCTGTAGAAAGCTCTGTAGAAAGCTGACCGAAGGAAAGTGTTGATGGACTAAGCCTCAGGACCTTAGCATCTTGTCAGGCCAGTTAGGAAACGAGCTTAAGAAAGACTGAATCAAGGTGCTGTCACATCAAAAAAAGAGCAAAATGCTAGAGCCAAACACTGACTGCTCGTTCTTGCCCCTCGTTAGGTACGAGACGGAGCTGGCCCTTCGCCAGAGCGTCGAGGCCGACATCAACGGGCTGCGCCAGGTCCTGGACCAGCTCAC
>NW_020455514.1:25054-60574 GCF_003342845.1 Nothoprocta perdicaria
CTGGACGTCAAGTGCCGCCTGGAGCAGGAGATCCACACGTACCGCTGCCTGCTGGAGGGCGGCCAGCAGGACCTAATGTACGTAGACTTGAAACACACCAACATACATATACATATACGGTAAAATACCTGTGTTCTGGGTGTTTTAACCCAGAGGTGTAGGCTCTGCATTGCTTTTTTTGGCTTTACTGAACTTTGCGGGCTGCCTGGTAACTGATGGTGGTAACCTGCTTCCCTACAAGAAGACAGCTCGCTGCAAAATGCTGTCTAATGTTGAAGAGGAAAACAAACTGAGAGCAATAATGACAACAAATCGTGGTGATTTCCCTCACTAAAATGTCATTTTCTGTCCGTGCAGTCAGCAAGGAGGAATTGGCCAGTCTTCAGGCCTAGGAGGAGGTGTGACACGAACGACTGGGATAGGAGGAGGAGGTATCATTAGGACAAGCCACACTTACACTTCATCCTCCCAGATGCCGTCCTGTGCAGCTGCGGAGATACAAGGTGAGGACAGTGGCCCTCACTTCCAGAGGCCCTTTCTGGCATGAGCAGCACGAGCAGGTTTTTCACGGGACTGCTCATGAGCAGCTCCCTGGTGCCTCTGCAACCTCAGTGGGGCTGGCGGGGAGCCAGGGAGCGGGAGGAGAGGGATGAGCAGGGACGGGATGTGAGGGGCACCCGGCAGGTGAGAACCTGCTCCTCATCCTCCCTCGTCCCGCAGCTCGCGCCGCCCGGCAGCTCGAGGCCAAGGGGCAGAGCTCCCAGCGCCCCTGTCCCGTCTGTCCCACGGGAACAGGGAGACTTTTCTGGGAAGGGCCGGGATTCAGCCGAATTCTAGTTGAACTGGCTTGGGGAATGATCCCAGGAATAGTGATGTGGCAGGGAAGAGCCTCCTTTTGCTCTAAACAAATGAAGATTTCCTTTGATCTCCCCAGTGCCTTGCAGGAGGATTTGTGACTAAGCAGAGAAACGAGAATATGCTCCAAAAGATCCCGGAAGCAGAATCATGGATAAAGAGAGAGAAAATGTGCTGACCGCCGCTGCCAGGAGCGGGGAGGCTGCTCCTCGCCGCCCCGAGCGATGCTACGCAAGGCGTCCCAGAGATACGCAGAGCACTGTCCACGTCTGCTTTGGTTTGCTACTTGCTTTTCCCAGTCTGTTTTGCTGCGTGTGTCCAATTGCCATGTTTGCTACTTGAGTTAAACAGCCCTAGGATCATTAATGTGCCTGCCCGTGACAAAATGTTTCAAATAAAACTTCGCTTCTGCCTGATGCAATCAAGAAATCGGTGTCTGTGCATTGCCTATATACTGCCTGTGTGTTTCCCATATAATGCTTTGCTACAGCACAGTTGTAGAAAAAATATATAGAAAAATAAAGCAGCTAGCATGGCTCAGAGTCAGAGAAGGAACAAGAGGGGACAGACAATGTCCATGCTGGCCTGGGACACAGGTGGGACACATCTGGGCTGTGCCCTCTCACTGCCACCCAGCCTGGCACCGGGAACGGGTCCAGTTGGAATCCTCGCTCTCCTTCCGCTGGGACCGCTCAGCTTCAGGCAGGTCCCTTTCCCTTTACCGGTATCTTCCCATCAAGAAGGGCACCCGAGGCAACAATCTATTTCCCCGTCTGTTGTCACACAGTGACTGAGTCACCTCCCGGTCCCGCTGCTCCTGAAAAGCAGGAGCTGCTCAAGATCTGGAGATCATCTTTTTACTAAACATGCCTTTCTGGGGAACTGGCGAGGACGGGATAGAGCTGAGTGAGTGCAGCTCAATAAAGCGAAGGGGAAAAAGCTCGCCAGAGCCGTTGGGTACGCAGAGCCTTCCTGCCCTCATCTCCCTCCCGTGGGTCGCTGGCGGCAGCCACAACGCTGCGGTGAACGCGCGGGTGCCGCGCGGCGGGACGCAGGGTCTCCGCGAGCCTGCAGCGTCTCGGAGCCACCGCGAGCCCGCAGCGTCTCCGGTGACAGCCGAGGAGCTCGGGAGCTGCAGGGCGGGCTGGGCTCTGAGCTGGCTGCCCGGGCACCAACGCGCGCGGCCGTGGGTCTGGGGTCTCCCCCCGCACGGCTGCGGCTCGCATGGCGGCGCTGGCCCCGGCGGCCGCTGCTTTAGCTTTGCTGATCCCCGCAATAGGGCTGCTCCTCGTGTGCAAACGTCTGGGCAAAGCCAAACTCAAATACATTGGGGATCACAGTGCAGGGGCAGGAGGAGAGCAGCTAGAAGGACAGGAGCATTTCAGAACCGTATCTAATGTGGCACAAACTAATCTAACCTCACTTTTTCATAAAGAAACAGATTTCTCCATTGCTGCAGAAATAGCAGTGGTGATGCAACCAAGAGGTCATAGGCAGGAGTTTTAAACCAAGACTCCAAAGTCTTCTCTGTCATCTGTGCTCGCTCTCTGTAAAGTCTTGAACGCGATGCAGGAATACCTGGGTGGACAGGGATGGCTGTGGGTTCACGAAGCATCACAAGGGACCCTTATAAAGCCTGTAACATGGAACTCCTCTTGCTTAGACTTCCCTGCCTCTGTCCCAGTCATTCTCAGACTCTGGTTGAGAAGTGGGAAGGCAAATCTTTGCCCTGGTCCTTCCCATTGCCTTCTCCTGCCTTGTGCAGGGGGAGGAAAGGCAGCGAGACCAGGCCCTGCCACTCTTCCCAGTCTCAGCCTCCTCCAGCTTCCCAGGCCTTGCGCTCTCCTTCCTAAAAGGACACTGCAGACACCCTTCCACTCTCCATTCTTCTGGAAAGCCCAGGCTCTCCCAAGGACACCAAAGATTGCACCTTGTGGGAGCTCCTGCCCGTTGCCCCCAGCTCCGGGCTGCTCTCCTCTTACGAACTGCTGCTGACATCTAGCTGCTCCACCGGCCTCCCTGCACCAATATCACAGGCTTTGCCAGCCTCTGCACGAGGGCCGCCCGTGCAGAGCGCGCATCTTCACAGAGCAGCTGCCCTAAATTCCTGAGAGGTGAAAGAGACATAATGACACGGCCAGAAGGTCTCTAATGATGCTGAGTTTGTGCATATGCCCCCGGGAACCCCCAAGGAGGGAACACTCAGCTCCTCCAACGCTGTCATGATGTCTGGGGACATCTGAGCTGGGCTGTGTCTGGAAAGCAGCTCATAAACAGGGAGCTTATGATAATCAGATTCCCATAAAAAACACCCTGTAAAGAACCCATACATTAGGGAGCTGCAAATTACGGCGCTGCAAACCTGGGCTGGAAATTACATTTCCATGAGATTTCCATACTTCTCCATGCGAGTCAGACCGGGCCTAGGGAGCTTATGAGTGTAAACAACCGTGCAAATGGCAGGTAAAGCTCATTTTAATACATTTTAGATCTTCGGGACAACTATTACTTTAAATCTTAACTACTGCAACATTTTTTGATGGAAAATAAAAGAGGAAGAGCAGGAAACGGGGCAGGCGTGCGCTGCGCAGGGAGCCCGAGCGGCGCAAGGAGCGGGTGCTAGGGGAGAAGCCCCAGGCCCGCAGGGGACCCCGGCTGGCAGGAGAGCCGGTGTCTCCATCGGCGCATCCTCCTCGGGGCACGGAGCCGTCCTCCCCTCCCTGCCCGCATTCCTGCAGCGATAAGCGGGCCGGCGAGCGAGGCGGCCGCGGAGGTGCCGCACGCAGCTCTTGGGCAACGCCGCGGAATCGCTCCCAGGAGGGGCAATGCTCCCAGCGCTCCAAATATTACATCAGTTTCGGTTGATTCCTACACCACACCCTCCCTCCAATTACGCTCTCCAGTTCTAGCAATGAGATCCAGCTATTCCTTTCCATACACAAGCACTTTTCGTCCCGGTTTTAGCTTATCCTGAGCTTTGCTCCGTGGTCTTTAGGGATCCAGCGGGGGAGAGTGTGGCAGAAGGGGCAGCCACCAGCAGGCCCAGGCTGGGAGACCCCCCTTGACCTGCAGCCCCAGCTCGCTCCCCACCTCTGGGTAAATCACCACGCGTCTCCCCACCTCCGTCCCAGCCTGCGGAGACACCACAGGAATGTTGCTGCCTCCCAGCGCGGACAGCGCCCGCGACGCCGAGATAAGGGCAGGCTCCTTGTCAGCCAAGAGAGAAGATGAATAAACCAGCAGGCAAATAAACCAAGGGGCAAATCTACAAATATTGGGGCACTTGGGTCCTGCTGCGAGTGGGGTTATTCGCTTGCCATAGCAGTGGTTCTTCCCACCCATAATCCCGGCACAGGGAGAGGACACGAACGCGAGTTTGATCTCATTTGTTCTTTGGTGACGTGGGTTTGGCAAATTCCTCACGGGGAATGAGCAGTTTCAGGATGCCGCGGAACACCCGACTCTTGCTCAAGTGTGACGACCAGAACAGAAAACCAGGAGAAACCAGTAGAAACAGGTTCTCCTTGCACGAAAGGCCCTTGCTCTTGCATCTCGGAGGTTGCACTGCTTGAATCTTCGCAAAACACCTCACAAAATTGAACACAGTCTGAGTTTGAATGCTGGAAGAGTGAAAGAGTTTCTGCTTTTTAGTTTTTTTTGCCTAAGAAGTGATGGACTGAAACCTTTAGGTGGGATTTAACCCATCCTCTCCAAGCAGAGCAGAACTGTACAGGGTACCAACTGAGTTGTACCCACACTCCTGTCCGTGCGGTTCCTAGGAGAGCAGCTCAGACCTCCTCTTCAGCATGTCCTGCCCCACAAAGTGCCCACAGGATGGCTGAACTCCCCCAGCTTTCCAAAATGCCACCTTTGCCCAGCTCCAGTCATCAGCCGTGAGGACAAAGTGACAGAAACCTCTGTCCCTGAGTGACAGGCAGGTCCTTGGGGTGAATTCTCTGCAAGGAACAAATCATTGGGAATTGCTGGAAATCCGAGATCACATAGGAAGAGCCTTTGGTCTGTGTCCATGGGGATCACTCCACAGCTTTGCTGCTCTCATAGGAGAGTGCTCTGGAGTTGCTGTTTTGCTAATGGAGAGATTTAAAGTTAATCTCGGTGTCTCTGATCTTTCCATAAAGTTCTTACATCATTCCTCGTACATCATTCCAGACTCATCTTTTTATTTATTACTTCTTTTTCATCTTACATATTCCGACATCAGCACCTTGCAGGAAAACTGCTTATTCGACTCAAAATAAAATGAAAATAAATTAATGAGAGATAAAGAGCTCTTTGATGCAATAACCTTTAATGATTTCTTCCTGGTATATAATTTAGGACAGTGTTTTTCCTGGCTTAATGTTGTAAAGTTTGCATCATAAACAAAAAGCTGATGATTCATAAAACATTATTGCTAATGTATTTTTGAAATTAGCAAGAGACATGTAAAGCACCTTCCTTGTCTACCAGGATTCTTGAAAGGAAACTTCCCTTTGAGAAATTATTCTTGGCACCCGTGCCTGGGGTGGCCAGCCTCCTGGGAAGCAGCACCGCGGTGACACCCACTCTGCAAGGTATAAATAGGGTTTCGCCGCGACGGGTGGCTCGCAGGCTGATTCAATATCAAGCTGTGCATCTTGCTTTGGGCTTCTGCTTGCATTTCCAGCTGCTGTCGCCATGAGTTGCAATATTAAGGAGACGATTACTGTGTCTAGCAAAGGCAGGAGCAGCGGTGGCAGCTGTATCATTGGTGGTGGTGGTGGAGCACGGATTTCTTCCTACGGCATAGGCAGTGGCAGAGGCTTTTCTGGAAGGAGTTACTGCGGTGGAGTGAATTATGGCGGGGGACTGAGCGTTGGGAGCTTGGCTGGTGGGAGCTATGGAGGTGGCAGCTGCTACGGCAATGGCCTTGGCTTCGGCCTCGGCGGCGGCGTGGTTGTCGGTGGGCTTGGTGGCGACTGCTTGCTTTCATCCTGCGATGAGAAGGTGACCATGCAGAATCTCAATGACCGCCTGGCTTCCTACCTGGACAAGGTGAAGTGCTTGGAGAAGGAGAATGCGGAACTGGAGTGCAGGATCAGGGAGTGGTACGCTACGCAGGGCCTCTCCTGCGAGCCCCGGGACTACAGCTGCTATTACAAAGAAATTGAAGATCTGCAAAACCAGGTAACACATTTGTTTTCAGTTGTTCTCTCCATTTTAAAGCTTATTTTTGATTTTGCATTTCAAACCAGCTGTCGGTGTTAGAGGTAGCTTTACTGCTGCTAAGTATCTTTGCAAACAAATTGTGGCAACTTGTGTGAGAGTGTGGGGCAACGATGCCTATCGGTGACACGTGCTTCTAGGTGATATAGGTTGAGAAATGCTCTCAAATAGGAAAAAAAGGGGTGTTTTGGCTACACAAGTGAAAATGTGGTGTTACCCAGTGTGCTCTAAGGAAATGCAGTGGCATCAGCCTAGTAGGAAAAGCAAAGGAAAGCGTAGAACAGAGGCGAAACAAACTTATCAAATGCCGTATCAAATGAAACATTATAAGTACTAAAATGTC
The DNA here is from genome assembly GCF_003342845.1 of Nothoprocta perdicaria. NCBI lineage: Eukaryota > Metazoa > Chordata > Aves > Tinamiformes > Tinamidae > Nothoprocta > Nothoprocta perdicaria. The sequence goes on from NW_020455514.1 coordinate 31,458, forward strand.
ATATTCAAAGACGCCTGTTGACTATAGCAGGGGTGCAAAGAGCCTTATACTACTCTGCCTGTAATGAAAGCTCTGGTCGATCCAGGGGTTCAGGGATAGCTTCCAACTGCCTTCCCCAAATCCCTAAACTTGAAGTCAAGAACAATCCAGCCTGAATGCCAGCTAAGCTCCATGTCTTAAGGAAGCATCTTTAGGTTCCCCTCTTTCTGAAAGATGCTCAGAACTTGCCTTGAGATCTTGAAACCTGGTCCCACCTCACAGCTCTTTAGCTCCCGGTCTCTGCGCACTCATCCTCTTTTCTTTAATGCCCAGTGAAGAGGCAAAACTGCCTCCTGGAATGGCTCTCTTTGAGGAGAATAAATCTAATAAGGTGAAAAGGGGACAGAAAAATGACATGGGAAAGGTGCTTCTCGACCACAGCTGCACCGCTAAACAGCAGGGAGCAACGCGGCGGCGCTCAGGCTCTGCTCTCTTCCAGATTGTCTGTGCAACCATCGACAACAACAAGATCATTCTGGACATCGACAACAGCAGGATGGCAGCTGATGACTTCCGTGTGAAGTGAGTGCCCGTGTTCCCCCGCGTGTCCCTCCCGTCCGATGTGTGTGCTCCCACGCAAAGCCAGGGCCCGCGGGGACAGCACTGAGGATGCACGCGCTGCTGACGGGCATCTCACTCTTGGTCACCACATCTCCCTTTGTTAGTCCCCTCCAACGCAGGACATGGGCTACAGGAGGATAGTTGGGGTGTCTCCATCACAGACCGAGGCACATCGCTATCCATGGGGCAGCTGAGGGAGCGATAACCAATGCACCCTAGTCAGAAACAGTGAAAAGGGAGTGAAAGGTGTTCCCAGGGCAGGCATTAAAGCAGTGCAAAGAACAGTGCATTTAGCCCAGGCAACAAAATAAAGTTTAGAGCGGGTAGATGGAAGCAGATCTTTGCATAGCCCAAGCACACATGGGATGTTTTCATTATTTGCTGCTTTCTTGCCCCTCGTTAGGTACGAGACGGAGCTGGCCCTTCGCCAGAGTGTCGAGGCCGACATCAATGGGCTGCGCCAGGTCCTGGACCAGCTCACCCTGTGCAGGTCCGACCTGGAGGCGCAGCTGGAGTCCCTGCGCGAGGAGCTCTGCTGCCTCAAGAAGAACCACGAGGAGGTAGGCAGGGTAGCGCCCCAACCTTGCAGCACGTTCTGCAGGCAAAACGAGGCCATTTTCAAAGCGAAAGATCTGTCGCTTCATGCCACGGCTTTGCCTCATCAGGGCCTTGGGGCTGAGCGCTGCCAGTGCCATGGGCACTGCAGGAGCTCGGTGGGGAGGTGGCTGCTCCTCTCCAGCGGTGCTGGCACCAGGGGAGGCCAAGGGGGAGAGTAGCCCCGTGCATGAGGAAAATTGCCCACCGGGTCTGCTGGGGCTGGGGGCCTGTCCCGATCCGAGCTCCTTCCGCAGCCCCGCTCGCCTCCGCATCCCCCTGCTGCCCCCTGATCCCACCTGTCTTCCCAGGAAATGAACTGTCTGAGGAAACAATCGACTGGAGACGTGAGCGTGGAGGTGAACGCCTGTCCTGGGCCGGACCTCAGGCAGATCTTGGAGGATTTGAGATGCCAGTACGAAACACTGATAGCGCGTAACCGAAAGGAAGTCGAGGATTGGTACGAGTGCAAGGTGAGCGAAGCGCAGAGAGCAGCCGGCCCCAGAGCGCAGGGCGTTTCAGAGGACAGAAACGGAGCCAGGCAGCAGTTTCTGCTCTAGAGCAGGGGCTGAGGTCAGCCCTTTCGCAGTGTGGCGCAGGGGACTGGCCTGTCCGACCAGTTTGCTCTGTCCCACCACAGGCAGCAGCCTCGGCTGCGAGGCCTTGCGGTGCGGTGCTGAAACTCAGCTCTTCAGCATTTGGCCTGAAGACACAAAACAGCCAAGAGGCAAACGCAGTTTGTAAAGAGAGCAAACAGTGAGGACAGGGCCCTGCTTGTCCCCGCTTTCGCTACAGCCAGTGTTTGGTTTGTGTAAGAGCTGGCTCTGGCCGCACAGCTCTTCCCTGAAGCTCTTCCCTGTGGTGCTTTGCAGATTGAGGAGGTGAAYCGGGAGGTTATCACCAGCGGCCAGGAGGTAGAGACGTGCAACAACCAGGTCACGGAGCTGCGACGGCAGCTGCAGGCCCTGGAGATCGACCTGCAGGCGCAGCTCAGCCAGGTGGGTCGCGCTGGGTTGCTTGGCCCGAGCTCTCAGGCAGCCCCGTGCTGCTGGACAGCTCTTATTCTGCAGTGGAAATAACACGCTCCATCGGGATGTTTAATTGAATTTTGCTTCTTCGTTTGGTTGTCTGCTTTATCAGAGGAATAATCTGGAATCTTCTCTGGCTGAGACCGAGTGTCAGTACAACAACCTCCTTGGCGAGCTGCAGAACCAGATCACGTGCGTGGAACAGCAGTTGGCAGAGATAAGAGCAGAAATAGAGTGCCAGAATCAAGAATACAAGACCCTATTGGACGTCAAATGCCGCTTGGAGCAGGAGATTCAGACCTACCGCTGCTTGTTGGAAGGAGGACAGCAGGACCTCATGTACGTACATAGGAACCTTGCATGGAATAAAGAGAAATATCAAGAATCTGTATCAGGGGATGGGACTTTAACACACTCTAATCCAGCTCATTGCTATCACTGCCATGTTTCTATTTGGTCTCATGAGCTCTGCGATTATGATGAGATTTATTTCAAACTTGGGTATTCATCTCCTTCTCTGCAAAGCAGAGAAATCAAATCTTCCAGCTTTCACTAAGAACATCACATCAGCGTCCCTAAAAATCTCTTTCCTCTGCTCAGATGGGTGAGCACTGCCACAAAGAGAGCTGCAATGCTCTGCCCTTTCCAAAGGCAAAGCGCTCTGAGAAGGGCAGGGAAGAGAGCACAAAAGACCCAGGGCGCTTCATGGCTCCGTAAGCGAGAGCTCTGCGCCGCTCGCGGTGTCACGCACGGTTTGAAGTGACCTGCTTTCCCCTCGCATCTCCCCCCTTAGCCACGGAGGAGGAATCGGCGTGGGAACGGGCGTAGGCGGCGGCGTCATTAGGACGAGCCACACTTACACCACCACCTCGGCCGCCCACTGCCAGCCCCAAGTGCCGCCCTGCAAAACCGGAGACATCCAAGGTGAGAGCGCTGCTAGCACGCGGCAAAACCCTCCTCTGGGCCAGCGGCTCTGCAACGAGGCCGGGGACACATCACGGCAAAGGGGACTTTGCAGAAGGGGCTGGGAGCGTAGAGAGAGGAGCAGGTCTGCAAATTCATAGCCACCAATTCCCCTAAAAACTCTGGGCTTTCCTGGGTTGTCTGGCAACTGTTCTTGTTTAAGAGTCTGTTCTTGAAACGAGGACACTGTTCAGCCCCACTTTCCCTCTAAGCAAAATAACATTACTGTGTTTTCTCTTCAGTGACCTGCAGAAGGATTTGTGATTAAGGAGAAACGGACTCGAAGACGACACAGTAACCACAGGCGAAACGAGAGCAAACCCTCAGTGTTCATTGCACGCCACTTTAGAGAGAAATTAGATGTAACTCTGCAACGCTTTGCTGTGTCCCTGAAGGACCCGCGCGCCCGGGGCACCTTCCTCTCTGTTCTGCTACTTCTGTAACACCGCAATTTCTACAAGTTATTAGAGTTAGCCAGGATCATTAACGTATCTGCTGGTGAAAACATGTTTCTAATAAAACTTTGCTTTGCCTCATGCAATCAAGAAACCTGTGTGTGGAAAACGATTTCTTTAGCAAACCAGTGCTGAGCCTGGTGCAAAGCACATCCTCAGCCAGGCTGCCCCACAAGCGGAGGTGCAAACCCTGCCAACAGGTCATGGGGGTGGCTCTGGATCAGGGAAACAGGCTGCTGAGCCAGGGAATAGCCTCGCGAACCTGGCAAGTCTTTCCCAGCTGCTCCCAGGCAAAGGTGGAAGCGGGTACTGCCCGTTGCTGCCAGCCCTTGTCCTCCTGCATCTTGGTTGAGCAGTGAGATGGGACCCTGCAGCTCATCAGGGTGAGCAGCACGAGGAGCTCAGCGAGCGGTGCCCGCAGCTCGGGCGCTCTCCGTGCACACACGGCGCCAGCCTCGCGGCCCCCATCGCTCTCCCAGGTGGGAGAGGCTCCGGGCGCTGCCCTGTGTGCGATGCCGTGGGATGCAGCCCCCGGCCCGCCGTCATCACGGGGGCGTCTCTCCTCAGACATCCCCACCAGACGCATCTCCTGCCTCCTGCCAGGGCAAACGTAACTCGCCCTGTGTGTGCAGGGGCCCTGGGCACTGCAGGGCCAAGGAACAGGGACAGCAGCACCGAGGTGCCGCGTTCAGGCCCGGGTGCGCAACTGCTCCCTGTGAGGCGTCGGCAGCACCAAAGCAGCCGTGCAGAGACACCTACAGGGTGCAGAGCGCAGGGGACCTGCAAGGCCACTTCACAGCACAAACATGTCCCACGCTGCAAAGAACATCATCTCCGCCCGCTCCTGCTTGGTTTATGCGCTACGCCGGGGCAGGAGATGGAGGATCCACGGGAGGACAGTGTTCTCGCGTTGGAAACACAGGAAATGGGACCGTGCGCTGGCTGCAAGGAGTCGGGGCGCTCACTTTGCTCGCAGGGCGGCCCCTCGTGGCTCGAGGCAGCCGGGGAGCCGAGAGCTGCAGTGCGACCTGACGCTCTGCTGAGCGCGTGGGCGAGGAGGCGGCCGAGGCCCCGCTTGCCGCAGCACCCGCTTTGCCGCGACACCCTCCCGAGCCGGCGCTCCCGGTCCCGCAGAGCTGGAAACACGAACCCGCCCTCCGAATTCTTGCTTCCCTGCCGGCGCCGGCAGCTCCCTCTTGCATGGCAACCATGGAAAGTCAACATGCAGCTCGCGAGAATATTTGTGTTTTCTCCAAAGAATGAACGAGCTTGTGAGAACAAGAGGCGGGCCGGGCGTGCTGGGCACCAAGATCTTCATGCCCACAGCTTTTATCTAATATCAAATACTTTGGAATGAATGAATCACCAGCAGAGGCAAGTGCTGCTGGGGCTGAGGCGCAGGGGAAGGTGGCAAGGGCTGCGTGAGCCCTGGCAGGTCGGACGCCAGCGCCTCTGGGTCTCTCTGCTAGTGCCAGCGGGTCCCTGGGGCCGTTCGGGTCCTGCTCCCGACACTCACTCTGGCACCGGCACCGCCTGCGCGCCCTGCCAGGCACTACAAGGCAAGACCGGGACCAGATATCAATCCCGGTGGGACCTGCACCCTCCACCCTCCTGGTGAGGTGCACCAAGTTCGGCTAAGCTATAGCAAACCGGGGCAGTATGCCAAGCAACTCAAGTAATAACTGACATGGGATATAGTGTGACTTCAGTGCTTCCTATGGCCACCTGCAGCAGCCCGTATTCGCTCCAGGGATGTGAGGCAGCATCGTCCCTCCTGCTGCCACCACCGGGTCCTGCTGGCCATGTCAGGAGGCGCCGGGCCGCTGTGACACACACACCAGGTACAAGGAGGCGCCCGGCTGGTGTGACACACACACCAGGTACAAGGAGGTGCCCAGCCCGAGTGACGCACAGCGGGTGCCCTGGCGTTGCTCCTCAGCTCTCCCTAGAGGGCACTCGGCTCTCGCCGTCGCCGCGCAGGGCCGCGCGGAGCCGCTTTCGTGCTCCCAGCCAGGCCGAGCAGCGTCTCGGCGCCGCGCAGGGACGAGGCCGGTTTCAGCCCAGCCTCTTGCAGGACCCACCGGGTCGCTGCACGGAGCCGCTGCGGGCTGGGCCGCACTGCTCCACGGGCCCGGAGCGGCCTGGGCGGCCGCGCGCGGCGGCTGTGCCCGTCACGGCCCTCCCGTCACTCACCGGGGTCCCACCCGGGAGAGCGCAGGGAATCCTGAGGGGCTCCATGGCCCCGCGTGCTGCGCGGGCAGCCCATCCCGCCCCGCTCCCATCCCATTCGCTCTCCAGGGGATCGGATGGAGCTCGCGGTGCCGGTAACGTTTCAGTGGGCCCTGCAGTGACCAACAGGGCCGGTAAGGTCAGCGTCACCTTTCCCCCAAAGGGGAGGCGTGGGGCGGGAGCCTCCCGGTTACGGTTGCCAGGAGGGCAGCGCAGGGCGGTAAACACGGCGCAGGGCCCGCGGGTTCCGCGGGACACGTGCCAGGGCTGGCCCCACGGGACGCGTGCCAGGGCTGGCCCCACGCTGCCACCCGCACGGGGCACGCGGGGTCCCACACCCCGGCTTCAACACAGGGACTGCAAGAACACTCATGGAAAAAAAAAAAAAAAAACAGCAGTAGGTACCGGCACACAGGGAACGTGCCCTTACAAACAGACGCTCTGGGTAGAGTTTCGCCAAGCCCTCAAGCTTGGTGTTATCCTACCTGGTCAGAGAGATTCCCAGCAGGAAAGCGGCCGCGCGCCCAGCGATGCTGGAGATACCGGCTGGTGCCTCAGCAGGGCGCCGAGATGGCGACGCGGGCACCAGCCGTCGGAGCAGACGGCATCCTCAGCCATGGATTTCACCGCAGGATAGGAGCGGGATTCATTTTTTCCAACACAACTGTCTCGAGGTATAGAAATGCATTTTGAGACAACCAAACCTCTTGGTTTACTTGTCGGGGGGCCAGTATTGACATTTTCAACCCCAAAATCATTCCAGAGGACCCACTGCCAGCAGCTCAGTGTGGGGAAGAGGCTTCAAAACACTCCAGGCAGGAGGCTGGGAACTCCTCCATATGGGTTGCCCTGTTTAGCAATTCCAGCTAATACCCTATTAAGATAATAAACATAATTGTATTGGGACTAATGTCTCAAATTATTTGCTTTCAGACACTTGGCTTTTTAAGAGGATAATAAAAAGCACCTCATTATTTAAGGCAAAGAAGAGCCCTTCATGCTCCGCGTCAGGCGGGCGGCTCAGCAGGAAGGGCAGCGCACAGGCTCAAATTAGAGCTGAGCTTTCCCAGCACCAGCCAGGCCTCAGCAACGGGGCAAGTGTTGTGAGTTATCTGCTAAAAAACAGCTGGATGAATATATAATGGATATTAGTTTGTAGCATAGTTGGACAAGAGACTCACGCTCCCCAGACACAGCTTCCCCAGCTCTGCAGAGCAACGCTAGCAAAGCCAGTTTTCACCACAAGATCACCCAAAGCAAGATCAAAGAGGCTTCATTCTAACTGAAGCATCAACAAGGGGTTGGGGACCATGCTGTCCCCCTCCCTGCGGCGCCTTTCAGGCAGCAGCAAGCAACAGCTTCATTGCTGGCAGGGGGAGAAGCTTCACTACAAACAACTGAGATCACCCATCCCGTTGCACCTTCCTCCACCACCTCCTACTTCGCTGCGCCCTGCAGCACATCAGGCCACACGCAAGGGAAGGATCTCAGGGTACATCCCAACCCCACGTCCTCACCATGAGCCACACCAGCACCCACAAAGGTTGTTTCAAAACCCATCACGCTTGAGCTCTCCCGGGCAGTTCCCTTCACACCCTTTCGTACCTGTGCGAGACACCCAGAGCTTCTCCAGAACAGCCACCCAAGCAGGAGGGCACAACCAGCAACAGGGCCAGAGCACCTGCAAAAACCACCCACCCAGACCCAGCTACAGCTCCCTCAGCTCCTTTAACTCCTGTTTAACCTTTTACAGCTGTGGGCAGCTCTGCGAGTGGCCCAGAGACCCTCGGCACTTGTTCCTGGCACTGGGAGCCCCTCAGGCCACGTGCACCAGTGCAGCAGTGGCAGAAGGGTCTTGGCAGAGGATTCCCTTGCCACCTGTGCCCATGTCCAAGGCCGTGCACGTCTAGGGCAAGATCCTAAAGGTGAGCTCAGAGGCTGGGCTGGTGCAAAGAGGGCACAAGGGGCTAGGCCAGGAGGGGCTCCCAAGTGCGGTGCCCGCAGGATCCTCCCTGGGGTTCGGTCAGTGCAACCCGCTCCCTGGTGCCTGCAGACCTGCGGCTCGCTCCTCCTACGTGGGAGATCCGTGCAAATGATGCACTAAGCACCTTTCCAAGAAAAGAACTTGTCTTCCTGAAGAATTAAGCAAGACAAAACAGCAACGTAGTGATGTTTTCATAACAGTAACTGTGAAACCAGCAGTTAAATGGAGTGTAACCTGGCAGCTTCATACCAAATAGCTGTAGCTTGAGAACACTGATTAGGACACTGCGAGAGGAAGGGATTCTCCCTGGAACAAGGCAAGATTATCCAGACTAGGCTTGGCAAAGCTGTACAGAACCATTTAAACTTCAGGCTTGGCAAGGACTGGCTGCCTGGGATGGATCAGAAAGGAGGCCTAGGGAAGACGAAACCCGAGGTGTGTCCAGGTGTGTGGGAGGGTGTGCGTGGAGGGGTGGTGTACGGAAAGACAGTTCCACAAACAGTTGCCATAAGCCATAACAAACAACTCTGAATTAGCAACAATCAACAGCGCGAAGGCTGAGCGAGAGAAAAACAACTCCACAAATCAATGTAGGCCACTCGATGTCACACAACCTGGTCACCCTGCACGAACCACGGCCATCCGAGCGCATGTGTGATGTGAAGCAGGGAAAGGGCACTGAGCAGCGTCGGGCATCTGAGGCTCAGGCCCAGCAAGAGCCAGGACGATGCTGCCATGAACCATCCACCGCCACGTGTTTGGAAAAGACATAGAAAATCTTAAATGAAGAGGACGCAGGTAGCAAATACGGTCTCTCTTTTGGGTCATGTTGTGTCCATGAACTGAAATCAAGACTGGAAGGAATATGCTACTTGATTGTACCTATTACTGACTCAATCTCAACAACAGAACGTTCAATGAAGTCTGGCGTATACGAGCTGAGGTGCAATCCATACAATGTGCTTACTTAAAATTCTTCAACGGGGTATTTATATTTGATTAAAGACTCCAGGAAATGTAGAATTCCCTAAATGTCCTGAAAGCAGCCCAGCTCTCTCCAAGCCAACCAGTCTGCGACAAGCTGCACAAGAGGTCAACCCAACCGGGCCGGTGCTGTGCACGCTCTGCACCCCCCGTTATTTGCCAGGGGTGTCAAATAAAATGAGTTATTTCCTGCCACAGACCGTCACGTTCCTCTCCTCGCAGCCTTACGCTCAGCCATTTGCAAGCTGCTGTCATACAATTCTTTCATAATGGAACTGTTATTTATATAACATAATTGTGGAGGCATGTTGGCAATAAATTACTGACTCATACTATATTTGCCAGTGTTCACTATGTTTTACGAGAAACTATGAAAATTAGAGTAGGCCAAGTGTATCTGCAAAACATAACCTGCAATGTGGTTTCAAGGCGCATAAAGCCAGAAAAGACTAAACATAGGGAAACAATATATCCCTAAGCCAAAGCATATTAAAATATCACTTAAATATAAAATGTCAATTTGATTTTTTGATGCATATCTGGAAGAGGAAATCGCTAGGGAAAATTATGTTAAAAGAGAGAGAGTAGACCATTACTATTCCGTATTACAACAGTGCTTGAAGGGATGTGAATGGGATGAGATGAGTGGGGTGAGTTTAATTCAGATGGCTGTAAATAAGCGGAGCAGAATCACAGGAAAGATCCACCTAGTTCAGAGCCACCCAACAGAAATTACATGTTCTGTATTAATAAACAAGTGGTCACAAACACCTTGAGTAGGGGTTGAGCTTCCTGGCGCTGTCACACATCAACCCCTGGCAAATTGCTCCTGGCGTAAGACCCAGCGCTTGCAAATGCACATGGCAAGAAGGTGCTCCCTGCTGCGGTGACACCCACTGCCCCACTATAAATACAGACCGGGCAGGGTGGGAATTGGAGCTATGATTCCAGGACAACTGTAAGAGCAGCTTTGAGTAGTAACCCGAAGCCATTGCCCGCGACCACCATGAGCTGTGGCTCCAAGCAGCCCTTGAAGAGCTGCCTGCGCGGCGGCAGCGGCGGCGGTGCCGGGGGCACGTTCTCCTCCGCCTCCTCCCAAAGATGCGGCTCCTCGCGGAGCAGCGGTGCCGGCAGGACGGCGGGTAGCGCTTGTGGTGGAGGAAGCTCCAGGAGCAGCCACGGCGGGGCCGGCAGCGGGGCCCGGATCAGGCACAGCAGCTTCGGAGGGGGGACAAGCAGCGGCGCTTACGGAGGGGCCCTGAGCTACGGGGGTTATGGAAGGAGGATGAGCACAGGCTGCTACGGAGGGGCCATGAGCGGTGGTGGTTACGGAGCGGGAATGGGCTCCGGTGGGAGCTTTGGAGGCTTTGGACCAGGCGGCGGCAGCTTCGGTGGTGGTTATGGAGGCAGCTTCGGTGGGGACGGGGGTGGTTTCAGCGGCGGTGGCTTTGGTGGAGGCAGCTTGGGGCTCCTCTCCGGCAATGAGAAGCTGACCATGCAGAACCTCAATGACCGCCTGGCTTCCTACATGGAGACGGTCCGAAATTTAGAAAAGGAAAACGCTCAACTTGAGCAGCTAATCAGGGAGTGGTACCAGAAGCAAGGGCCCGCTGGTGCCAAGGACTACAGCCACTACTATGGAACAATTGAAGACCTTCAGAAACAGGTAGGGTGTTCTCAGAGAAGTGTTAAGCATCAGACATGGGTGTTGTGATTGAGGAAAGCTTTGAGGATCCTGGAATCCTGCCTCTCCACTAGATACCCCTGTGGATAGCCCTCAGACATGAGCAAGAAAAGCTTTGCACTTTCCCTTCCCAAGCTCCGTCAGAGACAGAGCAGGGAGCAACGTCCCTGGGGAGGTGCTGGGTGCAAGGCCAGGGTGCCGGTCTTGGCCTGTGCACAAGGCAGTGACTCCTGCTCTGCTGGCAGGGCTCTTCTCTGAGCCCACAGTGTGCAGCCTTCACACTCCTGGGGCTGCTTCCCCAGAGGCACCACTCTGTTTTGCACTGCAGATGACCTTCCCGGGCCTCTGCGTTTAGCAACTGTGTCCCTCGGGCAAACCTGGGGTCTTTCAGAGGTCTCAGCTTGTTGTCTTCTCTTCTAGCTTGTGACTGCAGCTGTTGAAACTAACAGGATGCTTCTGGACCTGGATAACACACGCATGACCGCCGAAGACTTCAGGATGAAGTAAGTACATATTCACCTTCTCCAGGCATTGCCTTCCTTTCGCCTACTTTCCTTAGCGTGCATAACTTCACTCAGCACAAAACCAGCAATCTAGCTGCATGAAACCTGCCCAAAGGCTGTGGTAAGGAGAGAAGGCGAGAAGGTCCATATAGAACCTGTAAATGTTAAATGTTAGGTGCTGGCTGCTGCTTTCGTAGTCCTGCTGACTGAGAGATGCTCTGCGTAACAAAGTATAGGCATGGAAGAGAAATGAAGAGAACTGGATGTGTGACAGTGTTCAGGGATAATGTTGGTAGGAGCAGGAGCCCAAACGGGGCTGACCCTTCCGCGCTCGCCCCGGCACAGGTACGAGACGGAGTACGGCCTGCGGCAGAGCGTGGAGGCCGATATCAACGCACTGCGGCCCATGCTGGACGACCTGACCCTGGGCAAGTCTGACCTGGAAATGCAGTTTGAGTCCCTCAAGGAGGAGCTCATTAGCCTCAAGAAGGACCATGAGGAGGTAAGGGCCATCCCCTGGAAACGCAAACTGCAGAGGCAAGCAAGGACGGAGATGGGTCTAGAGGCTGATGGCAGAGGAAGCGAATCGACCCCTGGAAGGCATTTTTCCAACCTGTTTCACGGGGTGGTTTCTCTATTTTGTTTTTTCTCTGCAGGAAATGAGATCACTGCAAGCACAGTCCAGTGGCGACGTGAACGTGGAAGTCAGTGCTGCTCCAGGAGAGGATCTGCTGAAAAAGCTGAATGATATGAGACAAGAATATGAAAGAGTTATCCAGAAAAACCGTGAAGAGGTTGAAAGTTGGTATGAAAGCAAGGTGAGCATTGAATCCCTCTTTACAGATGGCAGTCAGTAGGAAGTACTGCAGATCTGAATCTATTTGATTTTAAACACAGTCAAAAGCACCTAGAACATTCATGTAGATTTTCCTCATTTACATGAGCAGAAATCTATTCATTAAACCAAAGATAAGTATTTCTCTCTTCCAACAGTATGCTATATGCTATATAGCTTATTTACATCTCATGTATGGACCTCCTAAGTAAAACTGAAAGACTCCTGTCTTTCAGGAAAGACAGAATTCTCTATATTCATTTTTCAGATGGAGGAGGTGAGTCAACAAGTCCACTCCAGCGGCCAGGAATTAGAATCAAGCAACCAACAGATCTCTGCACTGCGCCGTGAATATCAGAGCCTGGAAATTGAGCTGCAGTCGCAGCTCAGCATGGTACGTGACGAAGGCCCCGCGCGCCGCTGGGATGATAGGGCAGCTATTACCAGTGCTCCAAGCAAAGAGGGAGCTACTTGGTGCATCTGATGCTGTCAAAGGTTTTTTTCTTCATTTGGGGCATTAAAATGGGCTAATCTTGCCACATTCCCACAAGCATCGCATTCCGCTTCCCGTTCTTAGGTACGGTCCTTGCAAACCAACCTGGAGGACACCGAGCGCCGCTATAACATGCAGCTGCAGCAGATCCAGGGCATGATCGGCCCCGTGGAGGAGGAGCTGGCCAGCATCCGCTGCGAGATGGAGAGCCAGAACGAGGAGTACAAGATGCTGCTGGGCATCAAGACGCGCCTGGAGCAGGAGATCGCTCAGTACCGGGCCCTGCTGCAGGAGGGACAGCAGAATATTAGGTACGTATATCCATAGGGGTTAATGTGCCATCCTTGCAAAGGGCTGAAGGTGGAAGTGGCAGCGATATGTGAAGAACTGGGGCAATGACTGGTTTGTCATCGATACATTCACCACCAGCTTTGGGAGTCACACTGTGCTAAATCTTAGCTGGTCATTATGAACTGGACCGAAGTGTCTGCAGAAGTATCTAGAACTGTAATTTGCCATTTCCTCTCATAAGCATAATCAGGGAATACGAAGTTATATATGAAAATGACGAGCAAGACAAGAACTGCACCTTCTAAATGCCCAAGGCAAAGCCGTTCCCTCTCCTTCCTTTCCTCCTCTGGAAGCGCAGTTCTGTTTATACCTGGATCTGGAGCAGCCCTTTCCCAGCTGCACAAGGAATCAGGGGACTGACACCAGCATGTCGGATAGGTCATGTCGCGATAAACCGTATTCGTGACTGCTTCTTCCCCCTTACAGCACCTCAGGAGAAGGAGCTGGTGGTGGATCCACCAGCGGAGGAAGCCACGGAGGAACTGGCGGCTCCTCTGGAAGAGGAAGCAGCGGAAGAGGAAGCTGTTGGTCCCCGAGCAGAGGAAGTGGTGGAAGAAGATCTGTGGAGGAGAGCCATGGAAGCGGAGGAGAGAGTGGAGCAAGAAGTGGCGGAGGCAGCGGCAGCGCCGAGGGAGGACGGGGCAAGTCCTGCCTCTCCCACTCCTCATCTTCCCAGGCCCATTCCGGCAGCTCCTGCGAAAGCCAAGGTAAGGAGCGAGCAGAAGAGCCCCTCTCACATGAACTCTTCTCTTGGAGTAGCAGGAAAGGACACACAAAATTCCGTCCTTACCCAGAAATTCAGAGATTTTTTCCTACTGGTTTTCACAGAATATCACGTATTTTCACTGTCATGCAGTTGCCATATTAACACGATAGCGTTTTCTGAAGTAGCAAAAGTGAAAAGAGGAGGATTGGGAGGGTGTATGGGAGGACTGTGGAAGGACAACACGTGTCTGAAGGGAAGAACAAGCCCTCAGTTGAGATTCTGCTAACACAGCTTTGAGGAAGCCGCTAAGGTGCAGATAAAGCACATGGAGAACCAGGGAAGTCAGTAGCTTCTGAATAAAGCCAAATGTTACCAATTTATTGAATTGGTAAAAATATTTAATCAATTAGGAGTTTTAAATTACAGGAAGCATTAGCTGCTAAGGTTCTGAAGCAGCAAAGGATGGTGAGTGAGGAGAAGGTCTTCTCCACATCTAATTTTATGGCTGTGGTTACAGGGGGCTCCTTGAAGCTCTGCCTGGAAGGGAATAAAACCCTGGATAGAGGAGCAACAATAGAAGAAGTGACTGAAGCCATAAAAACCATGAAGTCAGGTAAGGCTCCAAGTCCTGGCCACTCAAAAAAAAAAAATTAAAAATCTGAAAATGTTGAAAAAAAAAGAGGCAGGTCCATATATTTAATATGATAAAGCTGCAACCACACATGCATCTACAAACATAAAGTCTGACCTTGCTCCCACCTTTCCAGAAGGCTGGGAGAAGATCTAGTCCACTACGAACTGCACCATCTATGATTTTGAAATAATATTAAAGATGCTGAAAGAGACGTTTGTTTTTTGTTCAAGGAAGGTTTTTGCTTCATCTTTCTGCAGGGAGCTTTAGGAAGTCTGAGAAGTGATGGGCAAAACCCGCACCCTGCACCGCAGAAGGGTCCCAGCGGCCGCAGCCCAGGCGTGCCAGCTGAGGTCCCCGCCAGCAGGAGCTGATATTTATTGGAGTTACTCAACACATTCGCTCCAGGTGGCTCGTGCCAGCTCTCCGGATGACCTAACTGCTTCTGCCGCCTGTGTTTCGGTGCCTAATCTCTGTTTCCTGAGGGAATCTCTGCCGTGATTGGTGGTGTTCTGGAAAATGAAAAAGACTCTAATAAAACTTTACTTCTCTCTGATGCAATCAAAAAGTCTCGTCTGTCAGTAATTTCCTTTAGCAGATATTTTTATTTGATTCAGGCACAAATACCAAGGCCTACCTGTGAAGGGCACAGTAACAAGTCAATTAGGTTGTGCAAGAGCCCCAACCGTTCACAGCGATCCCGGGGAGCTCACTGCCAAGTGAAACGCCGTGGTTGTCCCTGCCGTGGAAAAAACCGCAGCCAAAACCTACTGTTTTCTCCTATTAACTCCGAGATTCACTAAGCATTTTCTCTGCGCGCGGATGTGTGCAGCCACGGTGCCTCCGTGGGCATTAGCCTAGACGTGCAGGTTCTCCCTAAGATTCCTAAGATTCGGTTAAAAGCCAAAACCCCCGTTTTTCTGAGGAGGCTGAGAAGGAGAATGAAAGGTCTGGGAGAGGAGAGGCCGGGGGCGCCGGGGGTGCCGGGAGGTGATGGAGTGGTCAGAGCAGCACGTTCCCATGGGACAACCCCACAGGACACGGCTCTGCCTTCACCTCGGCCCTTGTCCCATCCTCGTGCGGCCGGTGGGAGCTCAGGGGAGGGATGGATGGATGGATGGATGGATGGATGGATGGATGGATGGATGGATGGACGAACGGACGGAGGATCCCTCTCCATGCACAGCAGTTACTGTTTGCTTTCTGTTGAGGCTAACGCAGATGTGGGGGCTCTGACGGCAGCTCCCCCAGGTGAATGGGGGGTCCCCAGGAAGGTGGCCAGGGGCTTCTCACATCACCCCATTCCCACCATCCTCCCTCTCCCTCGCACGTCCATCTACCCGCACACAAACAAAAGGGGCCGCAGAGGATTATCCCCACGACGGACTTTCCCCTCCCATTTTTGCAGGCAGAGATGTTTTCATCCCGGCCAAGGCCTCACCCGCCGGGTAAGGTTGAGAAACAGAGGCGAGGGGGAGAGCGTGGGAACGGGGATCCCGAACGCCCGAGCCGCAAGCAGACGTGGGCCGGTGAGTCAGGGAGCTGCCTTGCGCAACGCGGCCGCCGCGGCCTCCCCCCGAGCAGGCCGAAGAGCGGCAGGAGGATCCTCCTCCGAGCACGGCCGGGCGCCCAGGAAGGGGCCGAGCCTCCTGAGGGCTCCCACGGTGCCGAGCAGGACCCGCCGTTTGCAGGAACCCCCCAACTCCTTCCCATTGCCAAGGCAGCCGCTTAGACCCGTGCGGCAGCAGATCACGCCTGTCTCTGTATCGTTGCCTAACCCACAAAACCACTTTCCCGGTTTATCCTGCTAGTTATGGTCCCCTTGCAGGCTGTGACACCCCTCTTCCTTGCTCTGTGTATGCAAGATTGGACCATGGGGTGACCGAAGCGCCTCTCCCACCCGAGCAGCTTCCCAGGCCTCCCGCAGGAACCGGCCTCCTCCCGAGTTTTTGCTCCATGGCTTTTCCAACGTGATTTACAAGCCATCCCCTGCCCTCATAGCAATGCCTGGGAGGCCAACAAGGAGGGGACACACGTGGGTTATTTAAGGGATGAGTTTGCCTGTTTCAGGACGTACTCTGTGCTGTAGGAGCAGCTCTGGGAGGCTCTGGCTCCTCTCTCTTAACTCAAAACCACAAATTTCTTCCAGTCTTTGCCTAGACAGCTACTTAACTCCCACATCTCTAGTCTTGCAGAAGAAATTCCACAGAAACAAACAGATGGGAGAGCAAAACAATATAACTTGGAAAAGGCCAGAAAAGAGAGACCTTGAGGTGAGCAGACGGCTCAGAACCGCGTCCGACAACGTGCACCAAGCAAATGAGGGGACGTGGGGCACAACGTGCTGGGACACTGCACTGCGTAATGCTGCTGTAAATGCTTGCATTGCTATGTTGTAATTATACACAGAAATAAATACAGATTTGTGAGTGTTCAGAGCTAGAAAACCAAAGCAACTGCAGGCCCTGGGAACGGAATCCAACTGCAGCCGAGTTGGGAGTCGAAGCTCAGGGAATGCTGAGAGTGGGACTGAGCTGTCTAAACAGAGTTGCAAGGAGAAACCTGACATTTGCATGCGCTTTGTTAGGCATAATCTAAATAATAAGCTTTAATTTTATGAGCACAAAATGTTGCAATTTGGATACATATCGTGTGCCCCAAGAAGAAAATTGCAGCACATGTTGGAACAAGACCTGCAGAAGAGCCTTAGGCAAAAATAAATGAGCATATACACTCCTATATGTTCAGCTTCGGTACTCTTAAAGCAATTCATTTGCCTGTTTGGAGGGATAATTGTAATTATATGAGCAAATTTCAAAATTGCCTATTCGTATACTCAGCTGATCTCTTTATTGTTTAACATTAATTGTCAGCCCATGTGCAAATACCCGGGACTGTGTCCTGGGTCAGAATGAAATGCAGGAAAAGTGTCATTTCTCTGAACTGTTGTGCTGGGAGAAGCAGCTGCCTGGTCCTTCCAGAGCCCATGTCACAGGAACGACCCAGAGAGGCAAAGTTGCTTTAGGAGTTGCTGGCTGTGGTTACATAGCACATTGGATGCTGTATCAGCACGAAAGCATTGAGGATTAAACTGCATCATGCACAGCAAAGAGATGAGAAAAGGTCCTAAAATTAGCAGTTCTTTTCAGGTAATTCCGCAAACTAAAAATTTTATGCCATCCATTAAGAAAAGCATCGGAGAACAAAGATTCTTGCTGGCTCCTGGAAACCAAATCTCAGGAAGGCCGAATTAAATCTGTTCACAGAAAGGATCTTCTCTTACTGGCAGGAACTGAAAAAAAAATTCAAATTGGATCAAATTGGTTGCAAAGTGAAGCAATAGCAGCACTGAAGATAAAAAAGGATCATCCTAAGAGCACAGCACTTAAATGCCACCATAGATCTAAAAGCAGTATCTTTCACTAGAGTTCCTCCTTTATATCAGTAGTGGCAATAGCACAGAATTACCAAGAAATTTTGAGATTATCTAAAGCTCTCCTTCCTCCGCAGCTTGACTTGTTTTAATTGCTTTTACTATTCAACTACTTTGCAAGCATGCAGTGAGATAGGCCCTTATCTGGAGGGCTTTCCAAAAGGACAAGTCCCTGCTATGAACAGGGGCAAGTCCCTGTACAACAGGCAGCCTAAAAATAAAAGAGGAAATAATGCAGATGCTCACGAAGTGCATAAGCAGGTTAAGAGTCTCTTCTGGCAAACATCTGTCCTCTTGTTGCAAGAATCCTGGAGGTTTTTGTTCATTAGCACTAAATCCCTTATGGATCCTTTTAGCTTGCCTGTGAATAGCACTCACATGAAGAGCGTCTCAGGGCAATCCATGATGGGCAATTGAACACAAGTGATCTGGAATTTGGCAAAAAAGACCCCATGGAGCAAAGCCACCTAGCCAACATTGAGGGGAAACATCACAAACCCAAAGACGTGTTGCTTGAGGTTGGCTGCACCTTTCAGCTCCAATAAGATAAGGCACCAAAGGTCCAGATCTGTGTTTACGCTGCTGAAGTGATACTGCCTTCCTCCAGCTGCGAAGCGGGGCCAAATTATCCCGTCATCACGCTGCTTGCAATCTTTCATCACTTGTGTGCCAAATGTCAAACGGCAAGATAAAATCAGAGAGCTTTTGAAAGAGATTGCTCAAGCAGCAATAGAGCAACGCTGGCAAGAGCACAGCTTCAGAGGCAAGGACAATGGGTTCAACCCGAAAATGTTAAATAATGCATGATTTAAAGTGAAAATGTTAGGAATTAGGAATACAGTTGGCAAGAGATGACACTGACTCTAGAAAGCAAGAGCAACGTAAAGACACCTTCCAAACCAAGGTGGCTGCTGGAAAGCAAGGGCTGGACTGCCCTGCCACCTGCAGAATGCCGTCCTTGGAGATGCTGGGATAAGGACAGGGCGGCAATAAGGACACGTCAGAAACGCAGCAAAACTGCCAGTGGCCAACAGGGCAGTTTGTTCCGACCGAACAGCAGCAGGGAGGGAGCCCCGGGCTCCAGTCCAGCTGCTGCAGGAGCCCAGGATGACGTTCCAGGGCTTTGTCCCATGCAGCAGCAGGGATGCTGCTTACGGGAGCGGAGTCTCGGCTATAGATCACATGAAAGGCTGAGAACAGAGCAAAGCGGATGCTACAGAAATTGTTCTGCACTTGAACCAAAATATTTGGTTTTCACCACCAACAAGGAAGAAACAACAGTATAAGAAATGTTTTCTGTAGGCATTTATCATTGGAAACCGAAGGCTGTTTGTTAATACAGTTTCCCCCAGCTCAGAATTCTGTTACGGCGTTCTCAGAAGCACTGCAGCTCTCGCAGATACTCTCTTTCAGTGCCAAAGGCAGCAGTTAGAAGGAAGAATCAATGAAAAGGTTTCCTCAGCTCAGTTCCTTCAGGACCCGAGCCCTGGTTCCTGCTGTGGTCTCGGCAGCACAGTTCCCACTGCTCTGTGCAGAGTCTTTCAGTTTGCTCTTAGGATGCTCTTGTAGAGCTGGTGCCATGCGAGTTTGCAGAGTGACTCTTGCCTGCAATATGTGGCACAGTAAGAAGCAGATAACGAGCAGTTTTACATGAAATCCCCAAGCGCCCTCCCCCACGGTGGTTTATAGGTCACTGCCCAGGTTAATACAACTCTAATTGTGCTACAATTGACTTTCCATTATAATTAGAGATAGTCACCCTACGATTTTAGATGCAGAGCTCTTTGGTGAAAGCAATACTTTTTATCTTCTCTTGGAAGACTAGGGCTTGGCTGTCTTGTAGGCTGTCCTATCACTTTCTTCAAAAACTAAAAGGGCCTTTGACTTTTAAAATAAGAATCCCAGAAGAGGTTTCTGCTATAAATACATATATTCTCTCATTTAAGACAGGGACATACAGGTTGCACGGGCTAAAAAAACAACCTATACAACCTCATTAATGTCAGTCATACACTACTGTCTACAGGAAGAAAAAGAATATAAGCACTGTAAAAAATGCTTTGATGACACGAAAGGGCAAAAAATAGTGTTTGATAAAACAGCATCTACAAAAATCTGAGCAGAGCAAGCAGAGGAATAAATTAAAAGATAAATGTGCAATCTAAATCTGAAATATTTGGAAATCGTGTTATCTCATTTAGGGAAAAACTGAGAAGAAAAAATCTCTATATATAGTCCCACTAACCTCAGCATTAGTTAAATTGGATAAAGTGCTGGATAAAGTGCTTTTTCTCTAGTAAAGCAGATGAAGGCACATAAAGCAAAAAAACCCTATCCCAGAAAAAAATAAATTTATTAAGTGCCACCCAAAGAAATAAGCAGCGTTTTCTTAAACAGTATTTACCCATCAATGTGCTAGATTGCTTGAGATACCGGCACAAAAATATTGTTCAGCAAATTATTCTTGGCACAAACAACAAAGTTGGCAAATCCCCTGGGAGAAGGGAACACCCGGTGGTGACACCCACTGTCAAAAGTATAAGTAGGGAGAGCTGGGGATGCAAATTTACAGCCCTGAATCGCATCAGGCTGTGCACCTCCATTTGGGACCGAGACTAGACTCCTGCTGCTGCCACCATGAGCTGTGGCGCCAAGTCTTCCAGTAGCGTCACTAGAACCAGTGGCGGAGGCGGCGGTGGTGGCGGTGGTGGCGGTGGCAGCTGTGGTGGTGGTGGTGGTGGCAGTAGCAGCGGGGGAGTGCGGAAGTCTGGGGGGTATTCCTCAGTGTCCAGCAGGAGGTACACCTCTTCTGGAGGAGGAGGAGGCTTTTCCGGGAGAAGCTTTGGTGGAGGAGGATCCAGGAGCAGCTACGGAGGGGGATTTAGCAGTGGTAGTTGTGGAAGGATTAGCCGTAGTAGCTATGGTGGGAGAATGAGCGGTGGGAGCTTTGGAGGAGGAGGAATGGGTTGTGGAAGTATGGGAGGAGGCTTTGGATCCGGTGGAGGTGGCTTTGGAGGAATGGGAGGTGGTTACGGAAGCAGCCTTGGTGGAGGTGGCTTTGGTGGTGGCAGCTACAGTGGAGGTGGATTTAGTGGCTTTGGGGGTAGCGGTGGCTTTGGCGGTGGTAGCTACGGAGGAGGCAGCTTTGGTGGAATGGGATTTGGTGAAGATGGCGGATTGCTCTCCACAAACGAGAAGCTGACCATGCAGAACCTCAATGACCGCCTGGCCTCCTACATGGACAAAGTGCGGGGCCTGGAAGAAGAAAACGCTCAACTTGAACGTCTGATCAGAGAGTGGTACCAGAAGCAAGGGCCCACTGGGTCCAAGGACTACAGCCAATATTACAGAACAATTGAAGATCTGCAAAACCAGGTACGGTGGGATTACACTGAATTTGGGCAGATGATCATGAGAATGACCTGGCCTCGTCCAGCACAAGGCTCTCTTTGGGCCGGTGTGCTCCCTCCTTGGTTTTAGGCAGCCCTAAAGCAGCCCACGGTAGGCTGCCCAGCTTTGCTCTGCTCTGGCCTATGTGGGTCATGGCACTGCTGGCTGCAACGGCAGGTCCTGCCTAGTGCCTCCATCGTGGGGACTGCTCAGGGCCTCCCTTAACCCCGTGGTTTTGTTGTCTATTTGCTCCTCACTCACTCACGTGGGAGATCCAACTGTGTCTTGCCTACGTTGTGCCAGTAAAGCCATAGAGGAATTCCCTCTTTTTGTGAATATACAGGCCGAGACAATCTGTGGGCCGTCGTGTCCAGCCTAATGCTGTTCCTCAGCAGTCTGAAGAGTTTCAAATGTCTTTGCAATGGTTGTGAATTTCCCACTGTGCGGGGAGAATAAGGAGTTTGTTCAATTATTCTTTCCAACAAGGTGTTGTATTTTGAAAGGATATTTGTAAACCAAAATGGACAGCAAAGACATCAACCAGGACAGATTTTATATAACATCGCTTTCTTTTAGCTGAGATGGAAACAAGCTCTTTTCTCCCTGCAGCTACTCAGGCCTCACATCCCCATGGGGACCTTCTGCAGTGTGCATCTGCATAGACATTTCTTGCCTCTTCTGTGCCAGATTGAAATGGTGTCTGATCAAATGTCTTCTGTCCTCTCCCTTGCAGATTGTTAATGCTGGTGTGGACCTTCACAGGATCCTTCTCGACGTTGACAACACCAGGATGACTGTGGATGACTTCAGACTGAAGTGAGTCTTCCCCTTGGGTCTCAAGTCACCATCCTTCGTCCTACCCCATGAACTCATATTCCCAATCAATCTTTCTAGACACTACAGTGTTTTGACTCCAACCACACTACAGCTAACTGTTGGAAAAAGACAGACTAGTTTTGGTTTGTTTTTTCATTATTATTTTGGACCAAATTATTAAAGGACTCCAGTCTAAGTTTCTCCATCTTTGCTTGTGGCTTGATAAATTTAATCCTCATCAAATCAATCCTATAGATAGATTCCACTAAAATCAAATAAAACTGCTGGAGATGGAAAGAGCATTAGGCCAATGAAAGAGCAACGGGGCCCAAGATGTGCTAATGAGAACTGTTCACAAGGTAGCAGAGTCTGGCAGAACTTTTACTAACTTTCTTGTTTGTGATTTAGGTATGAAACTGAGTACAGTCTCCATCAGAGTGTGGCTAGTGATATTAATGGATTACGTCCACTTTTGGATCAACTGACTCTAGCAAGATCCGACCTGGAGACACAGTATGAATCCCTAAAAGAGGAACTGATCTATCTTAAGAAGAACCATGAAGAGGTAAGTTCCTCACACCTTAAAGTAATAACTAATGAAAAGTCAGCACTTAAAGACTTTCCTGTTGATGTGTTCCATTAGGAATAACCATATTTAAGGTGCTGGCCTTGATTTTTCAACTTGAGATGATCTGTTTTTGATTTTCAGAAGTATGTAGCAGTCTCCATAGCTCTCACTGCCTGGAACTGATATAGCAAAATATCTAGGTCAAGAGTACGCAAAATGAGAGCAGAGAAGCAAGCATTTCTCACTACCAGAGTAAAATTTTGTTGTTGAAGTCACAGCAAGAAAACTGAATGGTACATATGGAGAAGTCAAAAGAAAACATTTATGTTATCCGAGATAGTATTTCCCATTGAGAAGAAAAATACCCCAAGGGATTCTCCCAAAGAGCACATGGCATGGAATTACTTAGGGCCCCAAAGCAAAGAAGTCAGGGCCTATGAGTACGTGCTGTCTGGCTCACTGCAAAGCTGGCTCAGCAATGGTAGAAATGTTTCATTCCATGGTAGGAACAGATAAGGTCTCTTTTGAGGAGCAGTATAGATGTACAAAGATTTGCCTCCCATTTCTTTTCCTTTATTTCAAACAAAGAGCTTTCCTTGCCTTTACGTTTTGAGAACCTGTGGTTTTCACCAATTTTTGCAGGAAATGAGAGGACTGCAAACACAATCTGGTGGTGACGTCAATGTGGAGGTCAATGCTACTCCTGGCATTAATTTGATGGAAAAATTAAATGAAATGCGCCATGAATATGAACGTCTTATTGAGAACAACCGCAGAGAGGTGGAAAGTTGGTATGAAACCAAGGTAAAGTACAATACCCATAACTTGCTAAATCTTTCACAAAGAGCAGGCCCTGTTCATGTCTTGTACAGGAGCAGCTGCCTTTCACGTAGTGTTTAAGGTGCATAAACTTTACACTCTTAGCTCTAGCTGCTCACTGTAACAGAGGAGCATTGGACTATTAAGGTTACAAATTAAAGCATGTGTCAGTAATACACTGAATTAGAAAGAGGTTTGGAATGGATTGGCATGTGGGAAGAGTGCACGGACAGTTTACATTACCTCTCTCTCAGCCATATTTATGGTTTTCTCAGAGCCTCTCTCATAACCCCACATTGCTCATTTACAACCAAATACATTAATGTTGTACGTGCATTTTTCAGATGGAAGAAGTTAATCAACAAGTGCACTCAAGTGGCCAGGAAATACAATCAAGCAACCACCAGGTCTCCGAGCTGCGCCGTGAATATCAGAGCCTGGAAATCGAGCTGCAGTCGCAGCTCAGCATGGTAGGTCAGGGCAGATGTGCCTGCCTCCCCGAGGGCACAGGCTGACGTTCCACGCATAGAGACGGGGCCGATTTTGCAATCGCTCCATCTGCAGGGAGAGGGGTGCTGGGTTACCTGCAATCACCAAAGAGAAGCTTTTCTCTATTTTTTTTTTTTGCAAAAAAATCTTTGCAAAAAATTTTTTTTTTCCCCCAAAATGAATTAAACTTGGTACATTCCTCTAACCATCACATTTTGTTTCCCATTCTCAGGTGGACTCTCTCCAGTCCAACCTGGAGGACACCGAGCGCCGCTACAGCATGCAGCTGCAGCAGATCCAGGGCATGATCAGCCCCGTGGAGGAGGAGCTGGCCAGCATCCGCTACGAGATGGAGAGCCAGAACGAGGAGTACAAGATGCTGCTGGGCATCAAGACGCGCCTGGAGCAGGAGATCGCTCAGTACCGGGCCCTGCTTGAGGAAGGGCAGCAGGACCTTGTGTACGTAGCCTGCCAAGAGATGAGAGCAGTGGGAAAGCCAGGGATGATGGCTGAGTCACAAAGTGAATCATCAACAAATGGTTTAGATTTGCAAAACAGGTTTTATGCTGAAAATGGGCAAATTTGGCCATCTTGACCCATCCCTCCATGGTGTGAGGTGCTGGCAATTTCTTGACAAGCTGTTCAGAATAGAGATCACGTGAAGGAAAATTAACACAAAGGTCTGAGCCACCCCTTTGGGGTGGACAAGGAATCTCACACACGACCCTGCCTTCATTCCGAGCACAGACATAGCCTTGGAAAGGGCTGGGGGCAGAGAAATGCCCACGGCTTTTCTAACCTTCATAAACGCGCTCGAGTTCCAGGGCATATTCAAATTGATATTAAAAGGTGCCTGGTTTTTGGGACTGTGTCTGCTGTATAGCTGATTTGGGCTAATTCCCAA
This sequence comes from Nothoprocta perdicaria, assembly GCF_003342845.1. Classification (NCBI taxonomy): domain Eukaryota; kingdom Metazoa; phylum Chordata; class Aves; order Tinamiformes; family Tinamidae; genus Nothoprocta; species Nothoprocta perdicaria. The sequence goes on from NW_020455514.1 coordinate 55,917, forward strand.
AGCAGAAGTGCAGGATTCTGAGCAAGATCTGGAGAGAGGTCTCCTTCTGAGATGAAAAATGTACCCGACTAATTATCTTTTTTCTTCTTTTTTCTTTTTTTCTCTCCCTCTTTCTCTCTTTGCAGCATCCCAGGAGGAGGAATGGGAGGAATGGGAGGAGGAATGGGAGGAGGCAGAATAGGAGGTGGTGGCTACTCCGGAGGAGGGAGAGGAGGAAGCGGTGGCATGAGTGGAGGATTTGGAGGAGGCAGTGTTTCTTCCAGCGGTGGAATGGGAGGAGGAAGCAGCGGAGGAGGGATGGGAGGAGGCAGTGGGGGAGGATCATGCGGGATCATTGGAGGAGGAGGAGGAGGAGGAGGAGGGGGAAGTGGTAGTATCAGTGGAGGAGGAGGAGGCGGAGGAAGAGTCTCTGGAGGCGTCAGCAGCTCCCACTCCTACTCTTCATCGTCCCAGTCTCACTCATGCGGTGGTGGAAACCAAGGTGAGAGCTGTTACCCCGACACAATATTCTGTCCATCACAACCTTACTGATTTATATCCTACCTCAACACATTGATCTGAGCACAGTCCTGAGGATAAACTACCATTTCTTGTTGGTGGTGAATTCACTTGTATTACGGAATCATCCGTAATTGTGTACCAAGGACCAACTCCTCTTAAGATACATAGAGGACATCAGCATATCATGTAGTTAAAACCTTAGCTGGTTTTCTTCATCTAATTCTTTGCAGAATGTCCTTAAAAATACCATTTCTATGCAACAGAGAAGTTTTCTCTGTTGATAGCTGGTGAGCATCTATCACATGGTCAGGCTTCTTTTTTATCTGGTGCCTCAGAGATTGGTGCCAACACTGCTGAAATTAATGGCTTGTTTGTCTCTAAACAGCATATGGAAGAAAGTCTTTTGATTAAGAACCGATGATCCTACAGCACCAGACCCTCCAAAGAGAAATCTGCGCAAACGCTCTGCAGTCTCCACATTGCTGAGGAGAGAGAGGCTCTTGCCTCTTTCTCTGAGCCTCAGGTGCCGTCTATCCAGAACAGGCCCATCGGAGCTGCTCAGTTGGGCCACCTTCCCTCTGCTCTGCACGCTATGCTCTGCTTCTACCTGGAATGCTTCGTGGGTTCAGCACCGACATTCGAACCTCCTGCTTACAGATTCCTCCAATTTGATGGTTATTCTGTATCCAAAAGATACCTCTAATAAAACTTCGTTTCTGTCTTATGCAACCAGAAACCCGTGTCTAGGAATATTTTCAATTCTGTGGTGTAATCACTTGAAATGCAAATGCAAAGCCATGCCAAAACATGCCCCAGAAAGACAGGCCTGGCCTCCCGGCAGAAGCGCATGCCCATGCAGCCCACGAGTCTCTGCAGAAGGTGCTGCACTTGGCCAGAGCTGGAGGTCTACGGTGAAGCCACCTACCTACCCACCAAGGCAGGAGCTCCAAAGACTATCACGGTGCCCAAGAGCAACCACGGGGCCAAATTACCAGCAGGCTGCAGAAGGGCAGGGTGCAGGTCACAAGCCCAGCTTTGGATCCAGATCTACGTGCTCAGGGAGTGGCCTCTAGTGGCAGAGAATATCAGAGAAATCGTGTCCTGTGTGGAAGAGGAAGGAGCACCAGGGACTGGAGGCTGAACAGGCCGACTCACAAGGGTGGGGATGGAGAGAGGAGAGGCTCGCTAGGCTCGCAGCGAGGGGGGCCGGGCAATGCCAGGGCAAGCAACGGGTGCGGAGGCCACGGGCTCGCCGCTGGGGACAGCACTGGGGTTACCTGCTGCAGGGGCACACGGGCTCCCTCCGCTCACCTCGGCCTGCGCTTCAAATCCACCCGTGAAAGAGACGTTATTTACACAGCTGCTTCGCATGCACTAAGCAGTGTGTGCCACAGGATGAATCTCAGAATCCCAGGATGGTTCAGGTTGGAAGGGACCTCTAGGGATCATCTAGTCCAGCCCCCTGCTCCAGCAGGGACACCCAGTAGCATCAGGGTGGGTTTTGAAGACCTCCAGAGAAGGAGCCTCCCCAGCCTCCCTGGGCAGCCTGTGCCAGGGCTCTGGCACCCCCACAGTGAAGAAGTTCCTCCTCACCTGGAGATGGAAGCTCAGAGGGAACTAAGACAAGGAGTATGGAGAGGGCACCTCAGAAGAGACCATGTGAGATGCAATGAAGGAGTTTCATGTGAAGCCCCTGGGATCGGTTGGGACATTAAAAGTGAGTGTGAGCAGGGGATAAAGAACCTTCTTGTCTTGTCCATAATCTGAAGAAAAAATTGTGAAACTGGAGGGTGAGACTGTTTGGATAAGCGGGATACAGCTGGAATCTGCATGGAGAATTATGAAATCCAGGATCTGTGTCCCCCCGAAGCAACGTGTGCAATGAGCAGACTCAAACTGCAGCAAAAGAAACATGCAGTGATTATTTAGAAATGTGATTACTCACAAATTTTCAGAATTTGTGGATTAGACGCCAGGCTTTTGGGAGGCATCAGAAATACAACATTACCGGTAACACACTGAAGCAATGAGCAACGGCCTTCCCATACAGAACAATAAGGACGAATTTCATAAACCTCATGAAGAAAGTGTGACTAAGGACTTGCACCCAGTGTGGAAAGAGCTTTAATTCCTTTATATGGGTGACTCAACACATTCTGATTAGCAGTTTACCGTTTAATAGTAGACAGAATTGCAAGCATATAAAGAACAAAGAATCAACTACAAAATCATGTACGACCTGAGGAAGGCGCTTCTAAACAAAGCTAGCTGATAAAAGAAGGCAAAAATAACTCAGAATTTTGTAGATATTTTCCATGATTCGGTTCTGCTTTAAGTTCACAGTTTTGTGTCCTTTTAAGGACTATTTTCTCCATCCCAAAATCCCTTTCCTGCTAGAGCCAGAGCTCCTCTATGTTCCTTGGAAGCCATTGGCAAGAGCTACACAGATGGATCTCCAGGCAGCCCGGCTCAAGCCCTGGGATTCAGCATGTTCAGCTTATATCTCCGCACATTAATCCTCCAAGGACTAAGGTACCTCTACAGACAGCAGCAAATATTCTCATGGCAACACGAGAATATTGCCATGAAGGGCAATACACAGCACAGAAGGGTCCTTTCCACCTCAACGATATCTTCCTGATAAGACTCCCCGAGGCTAGGGGGATTTAATGAAAAAAAAGAAAAGAACAGACAAACCAACCAGCTGAAAACAACCAGAAGACACTGCCGTTGAGGACGCCAGCCCGAGCTCCTTCCTGAGCACGCGGCACACGCAGGCACTCTGCTCCCTCATCCAAACCTCTGTCCTCCCTCCTCTGATGCTCCCCGCCATGTGCCACGCACCGATCCCTTCTCACTCTTCTTCTGCCATGTTCAGTGAGATGATTTCTCCATCTGTGACACAGAATCTCTTCCTTCTGTACTTGCAGGCTGAATTCATCCCCCCTCCATGCGCTTTGGAGCACGTAACTCACGAGAGGTTCCACCAGCTCCCTGTGCTCCTCCTGTGGAAGCATCAGCAACGCCGGGTTTGATGCGGAGCTGGAAGCCAGAGCAGGAGCCGCTTCTCAGGGCTCCTCACGGGTTCACCAAGGGTTGGGCACAGATGGAAAAAGCTTCTCCTTGAGCAGCCCAAACTGCAGAGGCAGTGGAAAAAAATACAAAGCTGTGTCTTGGGCCTGTTTTGTGTCAGAAGACATTCTCTCACTGATGGGAAGCTCTCATCACAATTGCCTCTAATGAGTTCAGCTAATGATCATGTTTTTTCACAGATCTAATCTTTGGTACTATATCTTTCAATCAAACTGATTTTGTTTCTTCAACTGCATTATATCATTCAACATCCAACTCTGAAAATGCCTATTATTAATAGGAAATCTGAAATATTAAAATCTGAAATGCTAAAATTTCCTTCCACTTTTCCTCCAATTCCTTTAAAAATGCATAATATAAAATCAAATTTATTGGGATTTCCTGCGTATTTTCTGAGAAAAAAAAATACTGTGCTTTCCCTTGCAAAGTGTTTCTGTGGCAGACCACAGTTTTACTCAACAACAGAAATGATTAAAATCTCAATTTTGCATTTTCAGAAAAAAACACCTACCATTAGGACCTTACCCTAGTATAGGCCGTAATAATGGAATAAGGACAATGCAGTAAACTACTCTTCTAAAACAGAGATGGGAAGGGGGCTTTTAAAATAAGCTGTATGTTTCAACAACTGAAAGAGCAATTCCAAGTATCTCATGCAAGTTAAAAATAAAAAGCTGGACTTAAAAATTATTGTTCATTACAATAAATGAGAGACAAGAAAAGAGAAATACAGAATTCTACCAAATTAAGGTGGAAGGAGACAAATGACCTGGGTGGAGCTCTAATTAAACTCCTTTTACTAGAGATATATTGGTGGATAGGAGAAGCTGTGAGATCTGGTATTATCCAAGAAAATAGCTAAGAAAGAGCCACCCATGTGAAATTATAGTGTGTGCTTAGGGTGAATCAGCATAGACATACCTGCAGAGAAGGGTAATGGGTATTACTTACCCAAGACAAAATTTCCTAAGCACATCACTTTTGGCATGAGCACCAAGGCTGGCAAAGCCCATGGGAAGCTGCAGGGCCTCGTGGTGACACCCACCAGCAGGGTATAAATAGGG
>NW_020455514.1:62989-67120 GCF_003342845.1 Nothoprocta perdicaria
AGATGCTGCTGGGCATCAAGACGCGCCTGGAGCAGGAGATCGCTCAGTACCGGGCCCTGCTGCAGGAGGGACAGCAGGACATCACGTACGTATGCCGTATTCGAGCAAGGCAATAAGAAAYCCTTGAATGCTCCACCATTAGTACAGATGTCCTCCATGTGGAGATCCRTCAATATCTTCATTCATGGAGTACCCRTTTTAGAGTTGTGCTGCTGTGAATTAATTCCACTTCTTCCACAGTGCCTCTCAAGGAGCTCTCCAAGGAGGTGGAAGGTCCTCCCATTCATATTCTGCTTCCTACTCCCAGTGCGGTGACATGACAGGTGAGATGTCATTTTGTGCGGTCRATGCCCATTAGTGGGTTATCCCCAATGCAAGGACTATAATATGTATGGTCAAAATGAATTTTGTATTCGGTGCTGAGGAAGGTTCCCAGGTCAAGCAGTCCAGGCATGAAAGAACCTCACTGATTCTGGCACAGAAGAATTGAGAGCTAAAATACAAAAGCCTCTTTCTGCCCTCTATCAAAAAGTAAACTGCAATTAATGAGCTTTATAGGACTCGAAATGTCCTTTCACCCTTKGCTATACCAAAAACACAGCCCTGAGAAAGTTTCTAGGCTTGATGRCATCTGAGCTTCTCCCACTGCTCCCTTCAGTGTGGCAGGAAGATGCGAGTTCCCCCAAAGACGATGATTTGCTCTGTCTCCACACAGCACAATCCAGAGTGTGTTAGAGCACCAGCGTGATGATGCCGGCCGCGCTCCAGCACTCACTGACCTGGCCATGGACAAGCGCTTCTGCAGCAGAGCCGCTGCACCAGAGCCCTTCTGAAGACGTGCTCCTCACCAGCCTTGTATCCCTTCTTCCACTCTCCACGGCGGGCGTTCCACTTGTCTTGCTCAACCCGTCCTTTGTTCAAGGACACATCCTGCTGATAACACTCCCTCTAATAAAGCTTTACTTCTGTGATGCAAATGAAAATATGTCTCAGAGTCACTTTCCTTTAGCAAACTTAAAGCACTTGTCCTCCTATCACGCTACCTAATCAAATACCCACGGTCCTGTCACACTTTGTGACATACACTTAGAAAAGCCTACCTTGCATTAACAAAATGGACAGGATTAAGTAAGGTCACTTGGGAAGGATATTTCACTAATCATAAGGGTGACTCTTGAAGGGAGAGAAGTGTGACAGGGAGAGGATCCCTCTGTTGGAAGATGTTCATACACCTTGGCAATTACACACACAAGATTTTTCCATTCTAAAAGGCAGGGCAGATTACTGGAATTAAAAGTACTGTGAAAAGTCAGGGCACACTAAGGAATTTTTCAGGAGATTGGAATTACAGGAGCACCAAGAAAGGCTGCTTCAAGAAAAGAGTAACAGAGATTGAACCTTTGGACGCTGCAAGTGCTCAAGACCAAAACCTTTCACTTTCTGGGGTTTATTGTGCAAAGCAATTTGACTTAGCAATGACTTAGACAGACTAGGGAGCTAAAACTGTTCCCGTTTCCCAGGGCTTTCTATATGTCTACCGATGTGCAAGGTGTAARATTCCATCTCAATGAATCACCCAGGAGAAAAATAAGAACAGAATTTGGGGTTATGAAATCATTTCATCTGTGGATAAAACTACGAGATTCATGGCTGGATGACGCTCAGTAGTGGCAGGTGGAGGATGAGGAATGAGCAGATGAAGCTCCTGATGAAGTTCATGGGAACAGGTCTCTCCTTACCAAGAGCMAAGTTGCCTCACCTGTTGGAGAACAAGTCCCCACCACTAAACATTGCTGTGGTTCTCCTCTCCCTCCTGGGTGACTCAAGACACATACGCAGCAGCGATGGCCTTGGTGTTGTGTAAACCACTGACTTTTGATTTTTTGGCCAGCTCACAGCACCTGCTTGTGGCTCTGCACCCAATTTCAGTGAGTAAATAGTGCTTGGAAAGGCTTCCTACGGCTGCTACTTCAAAGAAACCCTCCTGATTTACACATTCATGGAGTGTGTTGATAAGCAAGAAGTCTTCCGAGGGAAGATAACGATTTCAAAGCTTAACGCTCTCCTCAGCAGCGCAACAGCTGCACAATCCTCCACAACACAAAACGTTCCAACTTCTTCTAACATCGCAGGGATTAGGGCAGTCAATGGCACCTAGAGGCACTTGGTGCTGCCAGAGACTCCAAGGAGCCACCTCAGGCCAAGACTCCGCGTCCACAAGACAGCGCACCAAAGCTGGAGACATGGCAATGGCCGTAAGTGACACGGCACAGCGACGGTTCCATCAGCTGCTAAAAAACAGAGAGAGGGACAGAGACGGAGCGACCAAGAAGAGAGATCTGCTGATAGAGCGAAATTACATCACTGGGAAAATGTGGAATTGCTGGGCCAGGCGCTCTGATGCAAAACATCCAGAAAGGACATATAAACTCAACACCTCCGGCGTTAATGCCAATCAGCAATAAACAGCTCATAAGGAAGAAGAAAAGAGCATTTCAGCAATCTAATGAGGAAAAGATGAGTAAGGAATCACACCCTGTGAGAAAATATTCCTTATTTTTTAATAATAATGACTCAGGTTCAATAAAATATGCAAAGCTGCTTCTGCCAAGACGATAATTAGAGTGCGAGTTATTAGCAAGCAGGTTATTAGAGTGTTCTTCTAATAAAAGAACAATCACAATTATGAACATCAAAGTACTAATTTACGTTCTGTGTATCTGAAAGTATGTGCAGGGGGATCTAGAAAGAGGGTAAGTGGCTTTCCATGTTTCTTCAGTCAATTTTAACAGGCACGAGTGACTTTCTGGGGCTCATTATTGGGTGGGTAAGTGAAAACACTGCTCCATCCCCCTGTCTTAGACAAGTAAAAGCATAAAATAAAATGACCGACAAATAAATGAAATGGGATTTTTTAGCTTCCACAGAGGTGAATTCCCATCAAAGTGCAACTCTCTAAAGAAATGAAGAAGTCATGTGTCTTCTAGACTTAAAACTTATGCCTTCCAAGAAACATTTAAAGGCAAAACTACATTTTCAAATGGAGGTTCTTCACACCGTGTCCCTTACAGAGGAGCAGGAACAGCGCCCGGAGCCGCTGCAGTACTGGAGAGACCAAAGAGAGAGGGGCCAGGCCCTAAAGGGTCATCAYGGCTACGTCGCTGCTGTCGGGGATGACATCCCAGGCACCAACCAGTCCTCCTAGGGCTACTTAACTGGCCCCATTGGAAACCTCTCTTAGATCCTGTGGTCTCCCATGGATAGCACCAGTTTAGCCCCTTGTTCTGTAGACAACAGCACTGTCCTTGCTAAAGCTGGGCTCTTTCCTTTCACACGGGGAACAGGATGAGACCATTTGGGACTTTGCCTTTTTAAGTTAAAAAGTTAATCCTTTGACTCTCCTYGCACAAGRCAGATTAAGACTTGCCTTGTATATTCTACATATTCATTKTAGTGGATATAAATGATTAATAATAGTTTAAAAAGTAAATATTGTTTCACTGACTGCATTTCTACACAAAAATCCCCAAATCCCTTTGACTATAAACAATGACATCTCTCCACAGCCATATATCCCTGTACAAGACMTATGGCTGTCTCCTGATGATTGGACAGCCTATTAGGATTTATCATTAGGCTTCATGAAAGACAATAGCCRTGAGCTCCCTTCCCACTAGCTTAGGACCTCAACCCTTGGGAGACCATGGTTCCAATAGGAGACGGAGGCCGTTCTGAGGCAGGATGAGACATTCACACATAGGGTGCATGAGTTCGTATTTCCCCAACTCTGAAACTAAGGGAGGAAGGGTAACTAGGTGGTGCTTTAATCACTGCTTTTCAGGACATAAAATGACTGCAAAGATCAAAGAGGAAGCATTCAAATGACTCTCACCCACTGAGCAGCCAGCAACTATCTAAAACAAAATCTAACACACAGCCACCCACCTGAAATGAGAGTGCGTGCGCTGGGTGAATCAGCAGGCAAACACAATACCCACGGGGAGGCTGGTCCCAAATCCCAAAAGCAATTTCCCTTAGCACATCACTTTTGGCATGAGCACCAAGGCTGGCAAAGCCCATGGGAAGCTGCAGGGCCTCGTGGTGACACCCACCAGCAGGGTATAAATAGGG
>NW_020455514.1:69615-189702 GCF_003342845.1 Nothoprocta perdicaria
AGATGCTGCTGGGCATCAAGACGCGCCTGGAGCAGGAGATCGCTCAGTACCGGGCCCTGCTGCAGGAGGGACAGCAGGACATCACGTACGTATGCTCTTTGTAAATAAGGGCTTAATTCCATCACCGTCTTGCCTCTATGTTTACTTGCAGAAGACAGATTACAATGTTCTATAGTCTATAAGTCTATATAAGTCTATATAAGTCTATAGCTTAAATCTGAACACATTTTTCACAGTAACGGCATTGAAATGCATATTTTATATTTTCAGTAAGCAGAAGAAACATAGAGGAAAAAGTAAAGCATTCAGTCTATATTCTTTTATAGTTTGTCCCAATCTTCTTGGTCCGCTTACACAGAATAAATCTCATGAGAGGAAGCACCAAGAAGAAGCTCAGTGTAATGAACTTCCCTCTTTCATTTGATGATCAATCCCAGCGGGAATAGGAGAGCAGTACTTACTTTTATTGTCCTTGGTTATTTCTGTACCAGCAGCTTTCTAAGAAAATAGAGTTGGAAGGGAAAGAAATCACAAAATGAAAAGAACTGTCTCCAAATTTTAGAGCTGTTTACGCAGGGCACAGTACATCACAGCATGTCTGTTAAGGTCATCCTGTTCCAGTCATTAAAACCGCTTCCCTCCTGCAGGATGTCTCAAGGGTCTGTTCAAGGAGGCGGAGGAGCCTCTCATTCCTACTCTTCTTCTTCCTACTCCCATAGCCAGTATGGGGAGAAGACAGGTAAGAATCCCTAATTCCCTAATGGCTTTCCCATTTTATGCTTCATTTCTGTTTGCTTGTTAATGCTCTTCCCCGTGTTACGTTCTCATTGCAGTAGGCATGAAACCATGAAGTATCAAACCACTTCAGGGTGTCTTAGCTTCACGTACAGACACAGACCAAGCTTCTGCCCCAGCTCCTTGTTCATACGGATGGCATTTACATGACTGGTCACCACCTCGGAACCAGCTGGGCTGCAGGAGGCCCTTGATCTCCCCATCACTTGGATTAATGCTTTCCTCTTCCTTCCCCAGGGCAGCCAAGGGTGTGTTAGGCTGCAAGAAATGATGCCTTCTGTGCCCACGCAGACGTCCACCATGAGCCTCCACGACACGGGCTGCTCTGCCAAAGTACCCCATGAGGCTAAGATGACTCCTCTGCAAATCTACAACTTCTTCCTTTTTGTATTGCTCTCCATACACAGTCACTGTAATTTCTGTTCATTAATATGCACCAAAGTTAGTGATCGTCTTTCTGTCGATAACAATATCTCTAATAAAACTTTTCTGCAATGCAAAGCAAAATATCTGTCCACAAGCCATCTGGTCTCTTATTAATTTTATGAATATTCAGATTTAGGTGGAACCAGTGAGAGACATTCACCTGGAAATTAAAGCTGTGCAGAAAGCTGTCCTAACTAAATCCGATGGTGTCTGCAAGAACCATCTGGAGCAGAAGAACTATATTCACCCTGAACACGAGAGTGACAGTTACGGGGAAGGAAAGGGACGAGGGAAGCCCTTTTTCACGTGTAGACAGCAAGCGGTGTCAAGCAGCTGCGTCTCCAGGCGAGCAGCTGACCTGAAAGAACCATTTAGAGTGCTTAAAACCAGAATTTCACAAAACGTTTGGTAAATTGAAAACATTTACCTCAGGGTGAGCAAAGAGTCCATCAGGTGCAGACGGGCTCTGCCACTCTCCGCTGATGTCTGTTCTTGTCCGCTAAGTCACAGCGAGAGGTTCTACAGGCACCAAGCTGCCTGTGGATCACAACACATTCCCACCCCGTGGAACAGGGAGGGAAGCAAACAGGACTTGTGAAGTCAAGGCCAAGCGGCCTCTCCCACCAGTCCTACTGGCAGCCATGAACTCCTCCCGGCTCCGGCCCTGCCTTGTGCTACATGTCCCCCTCATCAGCCACTCTTCAAAAACAGGCCTGAAGCCCACCATGCCCTGGGACCTGTAGGGTGCTTGGGATAAGACACCCATTTGACCACAGTCTGAGGAGAACGACAGGCTGCTCGTGGGCCTAGGAGGCTCTGCCGCCATCTCCGGTGGGAAGGAGGTGACAGCCCAGCCGGGCGGGCGTCCCAGGCCCCGATCTGCGGCTGCAGCCACAGCCCTGCAGCGCAGGCGCCCCTGCGCGTCCCCTGCCTTTGCTGGGGCTCTGACTCGCCCGCCGCCCTATTAAAGCCCATCAAAGCAACGCTCTGAGCTGACACCAGGCACGAACATCTCTCATTCCCAGGTAGGTGATGAGGACGGCGCTGTGGCCGGTTCGCACAGCAACCTCTGCCGGCAGGCGCAGAGAAGGCAGCGGGTTCGGAACGAAAACACCCTAACGTGGTCTCTAACCCTGCAGGGCCCTGGCCAAGGGCACAGTCCCCTTGCCTGGCACCACAATCTCAAGGAATTCTTTGAAATGTCCCAATTCAATGTGCCTCCGTCCAAGAGAGAGACAAAACAGCGCGAGAAAGCTGCTTTTGGGCACAGCCAGTATTTACAGGCCTAGCACAGTGGTAGCAGCAGTGAAGTTCAGGCAGTACAAAAATCCTTAGAGACAAATCCACTCACGCAGTGAGGAAAAGAGACGCCTCACGGCCCCTTGGCTCTACACACGGCAATCGGGGCTGACAATGAGCCCCTGTCCCTGCTCTTGGCCCGCCGCAGCCTGCGGCGCTCCTTGGAACAGGGACCGGCTGGGCAGGTTTTCCTGCCCCCGGCGCAACGCGACGTGCAGAGCTGGGAGGACGGAAGGAGCGGGGGTCTGGCAGGCAGGACCCCCCTCATCTCCCCCGCGTGACCGCCACGCAAGCCGGGGAGCCGGTGGCGAGCGCGGCGGTCGGGCGACACGCGGTGCACGCATGGACGCAGTGGGATATTCCGACTGGATGCTCGCAGATTTGCTCCTTTTGATACAGTCTAATCAGATACAGCAGGGTTGTAATGGAGCTGTTGATACAGGTGTCCTGGCCCGCTTCCAGCCTGCCTGTTTGTTCTCTCGCACTCCCCGTTCTTGCCCTGCGGTTTGACATCCCGCTCCGCACTGCAGCGAGGCGTTGCTGTGTTGTTTAACTCTCCTGAGGCGTTTTTGTGTGCGTGTCAAGACTGGACAGGCCTTGGTGCGGCGTGTGCACTTCTTGCGGGGCACCTTTAAACATATAAGATTTAAACAATTTAGAAATAACATTTTCATGAATCTCAAAGACCAAAGACTAGGTGATTCTGCTTTTTTTCTCTCCTTTTTTTCCCTTATTTTCCTCTTTTGGTTACAGTGAAAGGCCATACTGCCTGAGCAGGCCCCTTTCCCTGCTGCTACTCATGGCAGAGATCCCTGAGGAAGTCGAAACCTTATTTCTGCTGTAACTATGGTTGCAAAGAGGACTCTCGTTTGTACAAAAACACGCCTTTTCACACGTTTTCATCCAGAGACACTGAGAGCAAAGAAACCTGAGTGGAATTTCCCTTTTCGGAAGCAGGGCCTTCACAAGGTAAGTGCTAGAAGCGGGAGCCCATGGCAGCTCCTCACCCCGGCTCCCTTGGCGCTCTGTTATCAGTTGGCCAGCTGAATCCATCTGTATTAAAACCCTTGGCCGAGCTTACGTGACCAAGTGACCGTGCAGCTTCACCATGGTCACGGTGTGGGCTCCCGGCCCTTGTGTCTGAGCTCAGCTGAACAGTAATTCTAGATTTATGAGCAGATGGACCTGTCCTCTGAATCCCCCTTTTGTTCCAAGCGGAAGTGGCTCCGGGGAGGGAAGGAGCTCCCAGGTACCGAGGTATTTGGCACAGAACCGCAGCCCATTGACAGCCGCTGACCAATGGGAGCAATTGCTGCGTTGGCAGAAGGCTCCGGCCGAAAAATTCCAGGGCTCAGATAACACCTCGGAGAGACAACTCCCTCTGCAGCCACATAAAAGCGTGGGGTGGGGGAGAGCCGTGCACAGCGCTGCGCCTGCCACACGCTCCCTGAACTGTAGCTTGGGTCAAGGCTTGGGCACTTCTTACCATGGCCACTTACAGCTTCAGGCACACCACCTCTTCTGTGTCTGGGGGGCTTGGTGGCTCCCCAGCCCGCTTTGGGGGCTCCTTCAGGGCCCCGAGCATCCACGGCGGATCTGGTGGCCGGGGTGTCCAGGTGTCTTCTGCTCGCTTTGTCTCTTCGGGCCTCGGGAGCGCTGTTGGTGGCAGCTATGGCAGTGGGTTTAGCAGTGGCTTCAGTGGTGGCTTTGGTGGTGGCTACGGTGCTTGTGTGGGCACTGGTGATGGCCTCCTTGCAGGCAATGAAAAGACAACTATGCAAAACCTGAACGATCGCCTGGCATCTTACCTGGACAAAGTGCGAGCGCTGGAAGAGGCAAATTCGGACCTTGAAATCAAAATCCGAGACTGGTACCAGAAACAAGGACCAGGCCCTGCTCGGGACTACAGTTCTTATTACAAGACTATCGAAGACCTTCGAGAAAAGGTAGGTGTTAGCATTTATTAAAAAGCAGCTTAGTTTGCACAAACAGAAAATCTTTACTAGAAAAACAGCCGGGAGGGATGGCGGATTACGAAAACGATAAGAAGACAAAATGAATGCGTAGTGAGTCAGCAGGGATGGATAACAAGCAGGTTCTGTAGGAAATCAACTCATTTTGAAAATGTTAGCTAAGAGAATCAATAGAGCAAACAACTTGAGATCCCTCAGTGCTTAGGTCCCCGAAAACACTTGTTTTTAACAGCCAGCGATGAGGATTAGTGGATTTGAGACCACAGCAGACAGAGGTAAATCTGAACAGTGCTCCAGCAAGCGCAGCAAATTCTCTAACACCTTCACTTAATATGGCAGAGTTTTGTGTAGAACTTTGTTCTATTTTTCAGTAGCTTCTGCAAATAGGACTTATTGGTATTTCACTTATTTTCAGAATTAACTGATCTGTATATCTATCTATGTTTGTTTGTATGTATGTGTATGTATATAAAGCAAGCCTAAATCAGACCAAACCTAAATCAGACCAAACCAATTTCTTGCCTGCCTCGCAGCTTGCAAACCTTTGGACAGGCCCATCCACATTGTCTGAACAGGAAAAATAAGATTTGGTGCAGGTCAGTTTTGCAGCTGTGAAGAGAGTATTTCAGCATTTTCTTACCATCAATACACTTGCCTTGTAGGATTCACTTCCCTGAGCTGGCAGGGAAATAGGAGCGCTGCAATATTTAGCTTATGCATAAAGCAGCAGACACGCAGTAATCAATGGCACAGATAGCAGCAGGATCCATGTTGCCCCAATAGCCAAGACTGTGCGATAACAGGTTGCTTTAGGAGGACACACACCCTGGCAAACACACAGAGCCGCTGACTAAACTAGGCAAATAAATGAAGGAAAACGGGAGGTTCAGCTTGGAGTTCATGACCCCTCCCTTGCGGCTACTTTGCTCTTGCTTTAACCATTCACCTTCCCCTCGGCTCCAGCAACCTCATCCCAGGAGAAAACACCATGGGGAATTAGATTTTCTCATTGTAGTGTCCTTTTCCCACTTGTCTTTTATTCCCCTTACTGAGGGAAGGGAAGATGTTCTGGCTGCTTTTCTAGATGATCTTTTGATTTTTGAAACTTTGTGATGACAAGTTTTCCAGATAAAAACTTAAACAATCCTTTTCAAATATATATTTTTGCTCTTATGGCTGTTCATAGTGCATTAGGAGAGTCACTGAGCAGTGGTTAGTCTAGGAAATAAAAACATATTCAAGGAGTGCAGGATTGAAGTGGGAACGTGTACTGTTTATGTTATTGCATTATGTATGCAAACATACTGTACTCCAAGGATATAGATGTGACAGATCTCTGCTATATATCTGCCGTGCTCGCCTGCTGCTTTGCCCCTGAGCCCAAGGCAGCCCAGCTCTGCGTGGGGAAGCGGCTCCGGCTTCGGCGCTGAATCGCTCTCCTTGTCCGCAGATCATGGCTGCCACCATCGACAACTCCAAGGTGGTGCTGCAGATCGACAACGCCAGGCTGGCTGCTGATGACTTTAAAACCAAGTGAGTATTTTCTGGAAGGCAAAGGGTCTCTAGTGCTGGTGAGTGCCCCTGCTGAGTGACAGGGTAGTGGCTGTGCAAAAAGCCAAGAAGAGTTAATAAAAGATTGTGTATTTTCAATCTTGTCATTGTGATCCAACCCTTCATGGAATTGCTCAAAGGCTCATCTTCACTACATACAATTTTGTATCATGTAGAACATATGGCGACTGGTTTAACACTGAACATTTGCTGAATGCCAGGTTTCCAGTCCTACAAACCTGGATACATTTACACCATGCACTGATCTCCCCAGCTCTCCTCAGCAGCTCTGTTTTGCTCTGTTGTTTTGAAGGTTTGAAGCCCCTCTGACCTTGGTTGGGTGRGATCTCAGTGTCCTTCCTGACTGTCTTCTTGCTGCCAGGTTTGAGACGGAGCAGGCTCTGCGCCTGAGCGTGGAGGCCGACATCAACGGCCTGCGCAGGGTCCTGGACGAGCTGACCCTGGCCAGGGCTGACCTGGAGATGCAGATCGAGAACCTCAAGGAGGAGCTGGCCTACCTCAAGAAGAACCACGAGGAGGTACGTAAAACCCCAGGACACATCTGAAAATAGCACTAGAAAAGCAGCGTGTGTAAAGGGGGAGTCCTCAAGATTGCCTTGGGCTCTCCAGCAGTGTAGACTAAGTAACTGAACCCTCTGGAATTACTTAAGGATAGTTAGCCAGGCAATGCACCTTAAAGATAGAAAGGAGGGTGCAGGATGTTTTCAGCTGATGCTCATGCCTTTTTTTGTCTTCCCTTGCCCTGCTGCCGTAGGAAATGAGTGCCCTGGGAGGACAAGTGGCCGGCCAAGTCAGCGTTGAACTGGACTCTGCTCCTGGCGTTGACCTGTCCAAGATCCTGGCGGACATGAGAGAGCAGTACGAGTACCTGGCTGAAAAGAACAGGAAGGATGCTGAGGCCTGGTTCCACAGCAAGGTAGAGAACCCTCAAATCATACATTGTTATAACATGCTAACCACAAGATCCATGAAAGAAAGAAAATAGTTTTTAAAACGCACTGTGCTGTGAAAGCCTCAGGAGCTCTAGGAAGAAGCCTGGCATTTCTCACGTAAGGTTTGCCCCGTTTCAGACCGAGGAGCTGAACCACGAGGTGGCCGTCAACACGGAGCAGCTGCAGAGCAGCAAGACGGAGGTGACGGACCTGCGCCGCACGCTGCAGGGGCTGGAGATCGAGCTGCAGAGCCAGCTGAGCATGGTGCGTGCCCACCCCGCGTCCCGCGCCCCGCGCCCGCCAGCGGGGCCCCTTCCCCACAGCAGCGTCCCCGTCCTCCTTCCCGCTCTGTGTCCCCAGAAAGCGGCGCTGGAAAACACGCTGGCAGACACGGAAGGGCGCTACAGCGTTCAGCTGGCGCAGATCCAGGCGCTCATCGGCAGCATGGAGGCGCAGCTGAGCGAGCTGCGCGCCGACATGGAGCGCCAGAACAGCGAATACAAGATCCTCATGGACATCAAGACGCGCCTGGAGCAGGAGATCGCCACGTACCGCCAGCTGCTCGAGGGCCAGGAGAGCCAGTGAGTGGCTGCGCGGCCTCCTGCTCCTGTCAGCTTAACGTGTTTCACTAATTATTTTTCTTCACCATGCTAGAAAGGCCCCAGGCTTCATTTATGTCCCGTAGGCACCTCAAAGAGCAGAAAAAACTAGGGGTCCAATTGGCAAACAGCACAAGATTAAACACAGCCAACTGTCACAGTGGCAACTAATCATATGCCGGACATTTAGGGAGCTTAATGCAGTTAGTGACGATTTAATAAAAATAATGGTTAATACCAAATTCCCCCAAACTTCCCATTGTCAGGTAAGCAGTTTTCCTTCATAGAATTCACTGTAGAAATAAATGCTGTGAAGGGAGCTGAATGCAGAGCAGCTTAGCTTGTCTCTGACAGCCACTGCGGTGCCCGCAGCTCTGTCAGCTCCCCTACAGCCACAAGGAGGAAAATATTTCATAGCTCAGAACAAGAAATGAGGTAGGACTCATTTCCTCATTTACTCCCTGCTTCCAGAAATGTCTTTTCACTTCAGCCATTAATTTTTTTGCCAAAGGGGGTGGCAAGGAAATGAGCATCTCTCGTCTGACCATGTCTAACATGTAGCTGCTCGAGACTTTGCTTCCTGCAGCCCTCTCCCCGCTGCTACCCCTCCTCTCATCTGTTATCTCTTTGCTTTACAGGATGTTTGGCTCTCTTTCTGCTGCTGCTGGTAAGGATCTTTCATCTTTCTAAAAAGAAAAACGCATCCACTGTGGTAGTTGTGGCCATTTTAGAGGCCGGGCAGCTGCACTGCCTCTGAAAACAAATTAAGTAGTAGCCCATGATGACTCTGGGCAGAATTTAACAAATTATAGCCATTAAAAGATGCTAGACATCAGTAAAAAATGTCTGACTGCTCCGAGGAAGGTTAAGCACATCACCAAATGAATAATCATTCCCCCAGGTGAAAGGATCCAAGAAGTCTGAGCTTGGCCAGCTCAGACATCTCAGGGGTATTGTAGGAACATGCAAGTAAAATATTTCTTGAGCTTTAAAGTTTCATCCATAGAGTAAAAGTGAGATGGGATTTCAGTCAGTGCTAGGAAGAGGAGAACAACTGGGAGAAGGGAATGAGAGATGAGGGAGGACTTAAGCTCGGGGTCCCTGGCGCAGCGCGGCTCGTGGCCACCCCTCAGCGCCGGCTGCTCCTTCCTTCTCTTTTCTTGCAGACAAAGGAGACAAGGCGGCCGACGGCAAGAGGAACTAGAAGTCTTCAAAATTTCACCTTAAAAACGAGGAGGTTGGGGAGGGCAAAATGGGGGCAAAAGCCAAAAAGGAAGGAATCTCTACAAACTGGTGGAAGTATGTTCAAGCACAGAAAAGCCTGGGCTACCTGGCATTTAGGCAGATGGCTGCATTTAGTGCTGATCTCCTTTTGAATTAGGTTTGGTGATTAGTCATTTCTAGTTCTTTCCTGTACTGAATTGCTGTATCTACTCTAATAAAAGTGATCCGTTTCTTGCAAATGTAACGTCTTCCTGTTTATTTTGATATCCTTACTGCAATTTGGCTTTATTCGGAAACCCCGCTGAGATGCGGGGGCTTCAGCTCCATCCCCTCTGCTCAGCCCACTTGTGTGGCTGGCAGGGGCCCCGAGCATAGAGCTCCCAGCGTGGGGACAGCGGGACTTACATTGGGGACTGCGAGGGCTGCGGGCTCCGAAGAGCAGAACAGGGAGACGCGTCGTGGCCTTGGCAAGGAGGGAGCCCTGGGAGGGTAAAACACAGAGCTGTTAAGATGATCTGGTGATATCCCTATGGAAGCCAACTGGAGGGAGAAGCTGGTGTGATTTCTTCACTCACTTTCAATCCTGAGATGCTGATCTTCGGCTAAGAATAAAACCCTCAGGTCGTACAGTTAGGTAACAAATCTTCAGCCACTTTCATTCCCAAACCTGGACAGGGATCCAAATGGGAATGTTCCCCTCGCACACACATCACTGACCATTCCCACCAGCGCCCTAGAAGCAAAGCAAAGGAAAGACAAACCAGGGCTGCAGCTTCCGCACGGCATTCCCACTTGCAAGGAATGGAGGTGGCATTCGGGTAACGAGTGATCTGGGGCAAAGGACCAAATCCAAGGGGTTCACCCTGCGGGCAGGTCCCCGACACGCACCCTCGCAGCAGCCACCCTGCTGCAGACACCGTCCACTCCTCGGTCCCTGCTCCCTGAACTGTTTCACTCCTGTCCTTGCTAGTTTGAGCACAGTGGAATGTGTGCGGAGCAAGGACGGTGCCGGGCTCCGGAGCCGGGGCCGGGGCTGTGCCCGTGACTCAGGGGACCTGTCAATACCCGTTTTCAAGTCCTGACACCAACAGGCCCAGCTCAGCCCCTGCAAGTCTGGCAAGTCCCAGCGCTGAAAACTATGACAGCAAAGAACAGCCCCAAAAAGCCTGACTCAACACGGACCGATACAGAGGAAGGGTCTGAGCGGGGAAGAGCAGCTGGACTCAGGGGCTCTGCAACCAGGTCTGGATCCAAAAGCTGGATCTTTCTGAAGTGGAGGCTTCAGAAAGAGATCGGAAACAATCTTGAAAATGCTGTCTGGATATCCTAATTCAAAGTTCTTTTGTAATATTAGTGATGTTGTCCAAAATTTGTTGGGCAATGAAGCCTTTCTGGAGAAATATTTAACATAAAATCACGCATATAACCTACTTCTTGGTTCAGGGAAAAAAAAAAAAGAAAAGGCTTTTCTAAAGGTATGGGATGTGTGAGTGATGGTTTTATCAACAAAAGCCGGAGATGATAAACAAGCTGCTTCTTGAAAGAGGCTCTTTGTCTGGGTGGAAGGAGAGGCTGCCCTGTGTCAACCATGATAATCCAAGCGCAGAATCAGAGCGCTCGCTCAGCAGGGACATGTCAGGAAGTGTCCCGAGGAGCCTCTGCAGCAGCGTGACAGGGCAAGGAGCTTCTGTGCCACGAACGCAGGCTCTGGGACAGACACGAGATAAGAAATCAGAGTGAGAACAGCACAAAGGTATAAGCCTAAAAATGCATTTTTATTTTGGCAAGTCATAAACTTCACTTTCATTGTAGAGACTGTGAGAAGAAAACTCTCTAGATTCATTTCACGCTCCAGCTACAGAAAACAGCTCGATATACAATGCAGAGAACAATCCAATCTGATACAGAGGCAGTAAAAAAAAGAAATAAAGAAGTAAGGAAGAACTTGAAGAAGTTATTTAAAATGGTGAGAGGTTATGAACCTCAAAGCACTCCAAGCCTAAAAATTTAGGGAAATGTAAATAACTTTCAATGAGCATGGCTAACATGGAGAGCGAGCAACCAAAATTAAACTCAGCCTAGCGTGGCTGTAAGCAGAGGCACAGCTAGATGTAGACTGAGCTAAACACAGACGGCTTCTGTAAGTGTTAGCTGAGGGCAGAGGCTGAGCCCATGACCACGGAGCTGCCCTGCAGTCTTCAGCTGGCCCCAGGTCCTGAGCTTGATGCCCCGGAGAAAGCTGAGAAAGCCCCAGGCTCCCCACACTCCCCGTGGATTTCCGAGTTATGCCATAGCACAAGAATCTTTATTGGCTCTTTGATCTTTTCTTTTCCCAGCAGTAAATACTTTGCAGAAGAAAGAAACCAAGCAGCTTTGTATCTGCTCCCTGGGGTGCTGAGCTGATAGGGATCTCCATTGCCGCCGGAGGAGGCTAGTGAAGAAGCACTGAGGTGTACTCTCCCAGCGTGGTTTCCAAGCAGTTTTACAAGCTAGATGCAGTAAAAGCGAATGCAAAATGCCCCGTTCAAGTGGGGTGCTTTCTCTCAGAGTGGTTTTTCTGGATTTTTTGAAAGGAAGTGGCAGGAGAGCCTGGAGGCAGCAGAGCCCCCGCGCCAAGGGCAGCACAGCCACGTTGCAGGGGGCTTCCAGAAACCTCGGCGTTTTTTACCTTCAGCAGAGTTTGTCTAAACTTGTCTCCGGAGATCTGAACTGGAGATGCAGAGATTTGGCGAGATACTCAGGACTATTAATGTGCCCCATGGCGAAAGCGGCCTGCCATGGCGCGGGGCCAGGGGGAGCGCGTTCCCGCGGCTCGGGGAGCCCTGCTCCTCGCTCCGGAGCCCAGGGCACTCCCAGAAGGTCGCCGAGCTGCAGCTCGCACGACACTGGAGGATCTTGAAGGGCTTTTCCAGCCACAGCGACTCCACGACTTGGCTGCGCGGGATCCTTCCTCCCCACGCGCACTCCTGCCTCAGTTTACCTCTCAGCACCCACCCTGTATCCTGAGGTCTTTTTCTATGTGCAAAACTGTGGAAAATACTGGTTTTTGTTAGCAATCATTTGTTTTTTTTCTTTAAAGTTGCATGTTGAAATCAATCTGGGCTAAAACCCAGAAACCGCTCTGCCCCTCTGTGCTCTGTCCCAGCTCTCCCAGCCCTCAGTTTCTTATCCCGCTGAGCCCCAGGATTGTGTCACGTATCGCTCCTGTCACCAGGGCTGGTGACTTCCACCTGAGGAATGTCACCCGGCCCCGCAGGGAGGACGGGGCTCCCTGCAACGCCGCTCCATCGCCACCGCCCACGCGCAACCGCGGCCCCGGGCGCGCCCCGGCTGTCCAACGCCGCTCACAAAATCTCCAAAATCTGCTTTCCCACAATTTTGTAGCATTAAAATGGGTTAGTCAACAGAATTACGAATTCCTGACTTCTGAATTTCGCAAGAAAGCTGCTAGGCCTGAAGCAGACCGATATTCAGAACTCCCCGTTTGAATGAACATCACTTTCAGAAGTCAGTCCCACACCTTATTTTCCAGATTTACTCACCAATCACTAATGAGCAGTTTCACCTTAAACCCCACTTGTTGAGGCTTCCCCAGAACAATGGGAATTTAGTCTGGTATTTTTTCTCTTAACGGAGTTATTTCAATCATATATTCCCTGTACACTGAGGGATGTTCACTATCCCCCAAGCAACGAGGTGCTAAAAATTCCATTTCCAAAATCTAAAAGTCAATTCTGAGCAAAGAACGGGAGTAAAAAAAAAAAAAAACTGAAAAATGCAATTCCAAATGCTTAGTGGGAAGAATATGGGTCGAAATGATAGGGAATGATGAGGGGAAGCGATGACAGCACCTTTTGCAATGAAAGTGGAATTTTACTTAAAAGGCACTTGGCTTTTTGGCGGGGCGAGCGCGGCGAAGGGCTCTGTGGGCGCGGCCGGGCGCGCTCTGCTTTGCGCTCCGGGATGCGAGGGCTGCGAGTTTCAGAACCGTAGCCCCAAGAAAAACCAGCCGCCTGAATCATGCCCTTTGTTTAACGGGAAGCAGCCGCGGGCCTGGGATGCGCAGGAATGCCGAGCGGGGCGGCCTCGCCCCTAGGGAGGGGAATCCGGGCGGGCAGGGCTGGGGGGGCCCTGGCGACCGGGGATATAAAGGGAGCGCGGGCAGCGGCCGCACTCACTCGCGCTCCTGCTCCTGCTCCTGCTGCTCCTGCACGAGGCGAGTGTCCCCGCGCTGCCATGACCACAGTCTTCAGACAGAGCTCCTCTTCCACCTACGGCGGCGGCCTGGGCGGCAGCTCGCGCCTCTCCTCCGTGCGCACGGGCGGCTCCTTCCGCGCGCCCAGCATCCACGGCGGCTCCGGCGGCCGCGGTGTGTCCGTGTCCTCGGCGCGCTATGTCTCCTCGGCGGGAGGCGGCTACGGCGGCGGCCTGGCCGCCGGCCTTGGCGGCGGCTTCGGCAGCAGCTTCGGGGGCAGCTTCGGCGCGGGCGCCGGCGCGGGCTGGGGGGCCTCGTGTGGCTTCGGCGGCGGCCTCGACCTGGCCGGCGGCGACGGCCTCCTCTCCGGCAACGAGAAGATCACCATGCAGAACCTCAACGACCGCCTGGCCGCCTACCTGGACAAGGTGCGGGCGCTGGAGGAGGCCAATGCCGACCTGGAGGTGAAGATCCGCGACTGGTACCAGAAGCAGGCGCCCACCAGCCCCGAGCGCGACTACAGCCCCTACTACAAGGTCATTGAGGAGCTGCGGGACAAGGTACGTGGAGCCCCGCTGCACACCCGGCTCCCTACACCCATCCCAACGACTACACGTAAAAAATGATTCCCCAAACCCAAGCTTTCTG
This sequence comes from Nothoprocta perdicaria, assembly GCF_003342845.1. Taxonomy (NCBI): domain Eukaryota; kingdom Metazoa; phylum Chordata; class Aves; order Tinamiformes; family Tinamidae; genus Nothoprocta; species Nothoprocta perdicaria. The sequence continues at coordinate 83,279 of NW_020455514.1, forward strand.
GCAGAAACAAGGTTGTTTTTCTTAATTTAAAAAGCACACGTGTCATCCTGGAAAGGTGAAGCTTGTAGAAATTAAAATGAGCATGGCTAAGTGGGTTTAGAATTAGCGATATATTTATAATGAAGCAGTAAAAGATCTCACAGTAGATCTCATAGTCTGGAAAAATAGTTCCCCAGGGCAAAGATATGATCAGGTATTGTGTAAATCTATTCTACAGTTATGTTAAATGTGTAAATCTTATCTTCTCACTAATCCACTGAGTACTTTTGAACTTGTAAAGAAAGAAGATAGAAAGGTTACATGGAGAAGCAGCAAGAATAAGGTATTTCACATCCCACGGCTGAACCTGCCTTGGGTCCACTAACAGTGTCCCAGATACCTGCTTTGCATCTGCACTGCGGAGAGGAGCTCAGCTCTCTTGCTGTTCCCCTATAAAAGCCATAAGAATCAAACCAAAGTGCTGTGGCAATGCACAGGGCTTGTTTGGCTAACGCAAGCTCTGCTGGCGTGTTCAAAGGCTGGCAGCCACCCCAGCGCGGGGCTCGGGCGCTGCGACGTGCCGCGTTCCTAACCGGGGTGGTGTCTGTCTCCGCCAGATCCTCGCAGCCACCATTGACAACTCCCGCGTCATTCTGGAGATCGACAACGCCAGGCTGGCTGCCGACGACTTCCGGCTGAAGTGAGTGCGCCAGCGGCGCCTTCCTCATCTCCCTCTTCCTCTCCGCTGAAATTTCATATTCCTCCCTAGAAAGCATGTTCTTTGGTCACTGGAGCCTCGTGCGGCTTCGGCGGCGGCTTCGCCGTGTTTCAAACGTGTTTCAAAACCGCAGGCAGGTATTCTGCTTCTACAGCTTGTAACTTAAGGCAGAGTGACTCTATAGCCAGGCGAGGGACAGGGAGAGGTGCCCAGCAGGTCCCACTGCGAAGGTGACCAGATCCTTGCCCCGCTCTCCTCCGTGCAGCCCCGTGCCTACACATTGTCTTTTCTCTTCTCATGCCCCAGGTGGAGCTGGATCAGCTCTTCACACCAAACTGAGAAGATGCCAAAACTGGAGTGTCCTGTGTGCTGTGCTGCTTCTGCATTCAGCATAAAATGTCACCAACTTCCGCAGGTTCCAATGTTTGATTCTTTGTAAAATTGCAGGTACGAGAACGAGCTGTTCCTTCGCCAGAGCGTGGAGTCTGACATCAACGGCCTGCGCAGGGTCCTGGATGAGCTGACCCTGGCCAGGGCTGACCTGGAGATGCAGATCGAGAACCTCAAGGAGGAGCTGGCCTACCTCAAGAAGAACCATGAGGAGGTGAGAGCTCTGGCAACACAGAGAGAAAAACCCTTCCATTTAGAACTTAACCCTCCCTGTTTGGGGGAAAACCAAACCACAATGATGGTTTTACAGCTAAATGATTAAGAAGAAAACCATGATCTCAAAAGAATCCAAACTGTGTCTTATAAAGCACTTCTCCAATTCCAAACTATTCAGTTTTACCGGCAGAAGCGTGTACCAGACCACTGAGATAAGCTGTAAAATCCCTGTGAAAGAAACATACCTGGATATACGTGTGTGTGTAGAGACAGAGATGAAAAGTATTTGTGATGAGGACAAGGACTGGCGAATTTCTCTAAGTGTGTTCCGCCTTCAGGACTTGATAGCTAGGGTAACTGCGTGGCTTCCTGACAGCACGACCTATATGGGAATATAGAATATAGAGCAATATAGAATATAGAGCATAACCTCTTTTTTCCTCTGTCTTCTGCCCGTGCAGGAAATGAAAGAATACAAGAATCAGCTAAGTGGAACAGTCAATGTGGAAATGGATGCTGCCCCCGGCATCGACCTGACCAGGGTGCTCTCGGAGATGAGGGAACAGTACGAAGCGCTGGCCGAGAAGAACCGCAAGGACGCCGAGGCCTGGTTCTTCACGCAGGTGCGTGGCGGCCGCGCTTGGCTCAGCACGCAGGGAGGCTCAGGGGCCCCGAGACCTCAACGGCCCGTCGTCTTTTCACTGTTCACCACCACCAGGAGGCTTGTTGGCACCTGCAGCACAAGCTCCACTGCAGAAGCCCTCAGCAACAGCATTGCTTCTTCCCAGGCAAACCAAGACAGTAAAGTCAGAAGGATAATACAAAAAAAGCTGAAGGCTAGCAAAGGAAGCAATATTTTGGGGAAGCTGGGATGGGCCTTCCCTTTTTCAGAACACGTGTTTTTTTGTTTTGAGACAATCTGTATTTGCTTTTCACAGTATGTTTTTCTCGCAGACTGACGAGCTGAACCGGGAGGTGGCCACGCACACGCAGCAGATCCAGACCAGCAAATCGGAGATCACAGAACTGAGACGCACGTACCAGGGCCTGGAGATAGAGCTGCAGTCGCAGCTCAGCATGGTACGCAGCCCCCCGCCACACCACCTACAACCAGCACGTTCTGCCCGTCCTACCTTCCTGTCTTCCCTTCCCTTTATCTCTGTCCCTGGGACAAACCTGCACGATAACCGAGTCTAACCCTGCTCTGCTATAGAAAGCTGGCCTGGAAGCCAACCTGCGAGACACAGAAGCGCGGTACTGCGCCCAGCTAGCCCAGATTCAGGCGCTCATCACCAACGTGGAGGAGCAGCTGGGTGAACTCCGGTGCGACATGGAGCGCCAGAACCAGGAGTACCGGATGCTCATGGACATCAAGAGCCGCCTGGAGCAGGAGATCGCCACGTACCGCCAGCTGCTCGAGGGCCAGGACTCGCAGTATGTTGCTACACACAAATGCAATGCAGATTAGATAACGTTAACGACGCGACATATCGTAAAGCAGTAATTTGTGGTTGTTAAACTGACTGCAGATTGTGTAATTGCACTGATTGCACACATAGGCTTGTGTGCACTGGCAAAACAGAGGCCCGGAGCCCTGTAAACCCCAAGAGCAGCTTTTACTCTTGTTAAACCTCCAGATCAGGAGGAAAACGGTCCATGCAGACCTATCAAGAACAAGGGCTGCTCTGAGAGATGCTCCTGTTTCCCACTGAGTACGGGGTGGGCGGCCGACTAGATGGGTGGCAGTCATTAATGGAACATCTTGTTTTCTGCAGGATGTCCGGATGGACCCCTAAGGACGGTAAGAAACTTTTGATGTAAAGGGGGGCCAAAATGAATTGACAAAATAGAATTAAATGAGCCTATGGTTTTCTTGGTTGGGATTTTGTCTCGCAGATGTAGATCAGTCTCTCCACTAGGACGACATTCTTTACCAATTAGACGTGAACATACGATATTTATATTATAAAATATTGACACCAGTAGCCTGCCAAAATGGTTACACGAACCTAGTATAGTTCTAAAAAATGGAAATCTGAAAAATCTCAATTGCAGAGATTCCTGGATTCACTGCTATATTGCTATATTGTCATATAACATAAGCATACCTCCAAATTTAACATGAGATTTTCATGAGGAAATTGCACACTCCTCCTTTGTATCTTTTATTCTCCTATTTCAAGGTGCCCTTTGATATTTGGAAAGAAACCAACCAAGGCCCCGCAGCTCCAGTGCAATTTTAATTCCTCTACTTGATTGTCCTTTTTTCCTCCCTCCACAGCACATCTGAGCAGCGGAAGAGTTCGCATTAGCGTGGAAGACTCGGTAGATGGAAAAGTTGTTTCTACTCGTGACAAGAAATACCCATAAGAAGAAATACTGAATGCCCTCTTGTACATGAGATCATCTGTACTGTGCCAGTTACAAGAACAGGGCACTCAAGAGGGGATTCAGCAGAGAACTTCGAATAAAGCGGCAAGGAAACCATTCTGGATACACACTGCCTAATGCTAACAGGAATAACCTTTTGCTTTCCCCAAAGCACAAGAATTTAATCCGATAATGTGCAGCATCTTGGGGTCTTCCCTTCAATTTGCTTTTCCTTTTACATAATTCTCGGGCTCTAGAGCGGAGCTGGGGAGCCTGTTTTCCACCAGCAGCTATATAGTACGCTTACGAAAGAACGTAATAAAGTTTCTCTCCTGCTTGTGCAAATACATTGGCCTCTGTGTTGTTTTTTCACGGTCAGCGAGGCGCTGCCGGCCTCGCACGCTCCTGTTGAACTGCAGAGGTGGCCGGGGCAGCCGCGCGGGCAGCAGCGATCCGCTCGCCGGGCAGCGGCTCACGCACTTCGCTCCACTCCTCCAGTTTCTATATTGCAGTTCTGGGATTAGCAGCACTGCTGTTTTCCGAGCAATAAGCTGGTCTGTGAACCACCACCACTGTAGCTGGAGAGAGAGGCTTATAAAGCTTTAAGAGGCCAGTAAATCCAACTCCAGAAGCATATAAAACATCCACATAAATGCTGTATTTTGTTAACACAACCTTTTCGGAAAATGGGTTGTTAATCCTCACCCTGCACTATTGCAATCCACAGAAGAGCATCTACAAAAATGGTACCTTTCCAGGAATTCCCTTTTCTTCCCAACCTCTTTGAATCACCTCTCACCTCTCTTATGTCCTCATTCTCACAATCCCCTCTGGCCTAGGAAGTTTCTAATGGTCCCCGTCACGTCTCTGCTCCCCCGTCCCCTCTTACTTTCCATACAGGCAGGGAAAGGCTCCCACGGACAGCCCCAAACCCACTGCACTTACACACAGCCGGGAGCAAACTCAGTTCGAAGGCATGATGATACGTCCCTCTGATGACACAAAACAAGTATTGGAGGGGCAAAAATACGTCTGGTCAGTCCTAACTTATTTCAACTTATTTTAGAAAACTTGTATAAACTTTCCCAATAAAAATGATTTTTGCAGCACAGAATACAAAATGTTCAACAGAGGAACAAGCCGTTTGGGCTTTAATAACCTGAGCTTTCCAACTAATCTGAGGTCTGTTAACCTTAGCCACTAACCATGACTTCCCCTTTATTCCAACTGCCTCTTCGGGGTCTGCAAAGGGATCCTGTGGTGTAGGTGGTGATTTCACTAGGGTTTCTTCAGTGTGCTCCACAAGTTCTTCCCAGATTCCAGGTCTCTCATGTGGCATGATGGAAGTTTGAGGCACCTCTGTTAAGCTGGGATCTTCTGGCCTAGATCCGTGCTTACCTGGTTCCCTCCTGCCTGCTGACCGCTATGGCCCGTGGTTTGTTGGCTGACACAATGGAGGGATTGTCAACTGCAAGGAGAAGGATCCATGCAGCTCCTGAACGAGATCCTGGCTTCCTACCTGCAGCCAACACATCCCCTTGCAGGGGAGAACGTGGGCCTGGGCCACGGGATGGGCGACCGCTGTGCCCGCCAGGTCCCCACGGCTGCACCGACCTCCAGGCCTTCCGCGAGAGCCTGGAACATCTCCAGCAACAGCTAAAGCCCTTTGCAACCCACTGACAGCTCAGAGCCACTGCAGCTGGAAATCGTTCATTGCCAACTGTGGCTTGTAAATATTTATTACACCATTTTTACTCTGAAAATCGAAACGTCACACTGCATAGACTGAGAGGCACTGGCTGCTACTCTGAAGGTCATTTTTCACTTGAGATTTCCTCTTACCATCCATCCGCCTAAGCCCTCGTGAGGTCTCATTATTTCAACTGAAGACGGACGATGGCAAAAGACTCTCTCCACAGGAAAAAAGGGGATCATAACATATTATTTGTGTTACAGAAATAAAAGCCCACATCAATGAGACTTCTAAATATATCTAATTGTAAGGAATTGTTTGCTTTAGATATCTTTTCTGCCTGAGCAGTTCCGGCCAGAATTTTGGCACAGGAAATATTTAATTCTATTTTTGTGCTGTTCTGTACTTGAAAGGTGTTTTTTTAAGTTGTTTTTCAGCTTTGTATCTGATTTCCAGATTTCATATGCCAAGAGGAGCAATGTGAAGCTCCTCCTGCAGACTGGCAAGGCCAGGCTGGTGGCTGATGACTTCAAAACCAAGCGAGTCCAGAACCGAACGAGTCCAGAACCAAGCGAGTGGAGCTGAGAGCTTGGCCAACTGCCTCTATCTAAATTCACTTCAAAAGCCTCTAATCTCTCATTTCCTGTAAGGGCTCTATCTGATCTATAGGTGACCACGTGCCGTTTGACAAAAGTGACTTAGGAACTCTTAGGAACAAATCAAAATTGTTTCAGATGTGCTGTGCGCAGGAGACGTAATGGTCTTTTCCAAAAGCAGAGCACTAAGCAGCACCCAGCTTCTCTGGAAGAGGATTCCCCAAATGTTCCTCATGAAAAAAAAACAAAGAGAAAATATTTAGAAATCAAAAGGCATTAAAACCAAACGGTGGTGTTAAAAGGAGGCTCAGCTGCAGTTGTTTGAGCGCTGCCAGCTCCGTCCCAGTGCTTCGCATTTATTTGAACCACATCTCAAGGTGCGAGAGCGATCAAGCCCTTGGCCACGCTCCGGAGGCCGCTGCAGGACCCGGCGCGAGCTGGCGGCGCCGACCTGCGGGCGGCTGGAAGCCCCGAGGGAAGGGCGGCTTTGCCTCAAAGAGAACCATGGAGACCCAAAACAGAAATAAATAAATGCGTAGCCTAAAGGCAGCGATACCAACTAATTAGGGACTAACCAGAATCAGAGAGTAGCACTGGAGGGCAGGCAGGACTGAACATATTAGAGAGAAGGCAATGAAAAAAACTGCTAATTCCTAGGAGAAATGTGTAAAAGACAGCCACGGAGTTAGTAAAAAAACATGCAGCAGGATTGCTTGCTTATTTTCTCATGATAATTACATCTGTAGTCACTTTTTAATACATAATTTAAAAAGAAATCTGTTTTAGGGCATATAACCTACTGTGATATTTGGAAGGTTGTTCACACGCTTCCTATCGCAGCCACGGGGAAACGCTCTGATCCTTGTGGGCCCAGCGGGCAATCCCACCCTGCAGGAATGAGCTGGGCCTGGTGTGCACGGGGCTCCGCTCCGAACCCCCTTCTACACTGGAATGATACAAGCAAACAAGACGCTCGGGCTACTATGGAGCAACTCGCATTTAAAGAGATGCTCAAACGCTTAAGAGGAGGCAATTTTATCTAAGCATGCGCCAGGAAAAGCTCTGCTGTTACTTAATAAACTTCTAAATAATCATTAATAATAATTAAATGTGAGTGTGAAATGGGAGGAGCATAAAGGAAATGTGGCAATCCTAAATTAGCACAAAACTGGCATTGATTTGCAATTAGAACAACTCCAGGCTCTCCATTCCCCCGAGAGGTCCGCAGGGATGCGCGTGGCATCACCCGCTGGCTTTTAAGCTCCTCTTCCTTCCCCCTGGAAACCCACCCTGGATTGTGCTCCGCAAGAAGCCACAGGCAACTCCTGCCCCGGCTCGGGCAGCTGCGGGGAGCCGCAGAGCCAGGATCCTTGTGGACATCCACGGGATCCTTGCAGACGCCGAGGCCCGCCTGGAGTGCGAGATCTCCACCTGCCGCCCGCTGCACGGACAGCACTGCAGGAGCACCCAGCGCAAAGCGTGGCGGGCAGAGCCTTTCAAAATTACACAAAATTACTCTTCTCAAGTTACACTCATTTCCTACTAAGCGTCTGCCTGTTTCCCTGCAGCGTTCCCGGTTTCCCACGTGCCACAGAGAACACGCCGGCGTCTCCGGTCACTGCGAAAATCCGCAGCATCACAGAAGAGCTGAAGGACAGGAGAGCCGTTGCTTCCCGGGAACACGTTCACCACGGCCCCTCCACTAAAACGAAGGCCAAGGTGTGACCATGAAACCCCCAGGAGCTCAAAGGGGCAACACCGACGTGATGCCCACCTGCTCCCGCGCATGATGCAGCCTCTTTGGGGGACCTCAACCTCCCTGCAAGGCTCCAGCACAGCAGCAAACTACAGTTCTGCTCTCCAAAGGTCTCTGATGCTGTGGACTTGTTCCTGTAAAATTTGGCAGCTTCTCAGATGAAGGAAGCTCCTGTGCCAATTTCCTAATAAACCTCCGCAGGCGTTGAAAATATTCACATTTATTCACTTGGGCGTTTGCTTCATAAATTAGCTGTTAAACACAGAGTTCACTTGGTTTCCCTGGGTGAAGACCAGAGCAGTTCCTCCTGGCAGAGCTCTTCCCAGACTCAGATCAGAAATCGATCCTGGAAATGTCATGATCGCTTCTCTGAGAGGTGCCAGGCCCCTGATCCCAGTTAGAGCCTGCAGACGCATATTGTAATGCCCCAAAATTCACCACCATTAGAACCCGAATTCCAACCCAGTGCTACCGTTGTCTCATTTCCCTCCCGTCTCAGGGATATCTCAGATGGAGACACAGCGTAAGGGAGTCATCCAGGGTGCAGAAGGGCCACAGAGCTAAAACCCACTCCCAGAATCCCAGAACGGTTGGGGTTGGAAAGGACCTCTAAAGACCATCCAGTCCAGCCCCCTGCTCCAGCAGGGACACAGGGGGCACCCAGGTGGGTTTGGAAGATCTCCAGAGCAGAGGAGGCTGCTAAGGTTTCACCTTAAAACCACGAATTCTCACAGCTGCATTCAGCACCAGCCAGATTGCAGACGCTGTTTGATGGAGTTACTGGCCTGAATTTCGAGGCACTGCTGCCACCTACCTCGGCTTATTGGAAATGCAGAACATTTCATCTGGAATTTTGAATTTTCTCCTCCCTTCCACCCCTGATGCCCCCAAAGGGCAGCCCAGCCAGCGGGATGAGGACACCCCGACTGGCTAAGCCGGGACTGAGCACTCAGGAAGGGGCTGCTAGGAGGAGCCCTGCGCTTTGCCCTGCTTGTCCCGGCTCCCAGCCCTGGATGCGGGACACAGGAGAGAGGCCACCGGCCGCGGTGCCTCCTGCTCACCGTGCTTTATTTCCCCACCCCGAGCACTGCTCTGTGCTCTGCGGACTAATGACCAAAGCCCCAGAGCTCCCAGCTGGCAGAGAAGGGCCAGGTCTGTTTTCCATAGCTATTTTTCTGTCTTTTCCCATTTTTCTGTCTTTTCCACGGATCCTCGGGACGGATGCTTGCATGCAAGCTGGCAACTTTTCCTTTGAAATCAACGGCGACCTGCTACTCCAAGAGGTGCGTCGGGGGCAAAGCTGCTCAAAGGAGACACTGTCGCTTCTGCTGTGCCGCACGGCCGCGGTGCCGCGCGCTAGAAAACACACAGTTCTGTTTTCCACAACGCCATGATATTCAGTGAAGCTACTGGCGAGTAAGAGACAGGCTATTTTGTTCTCATGAGCTGACAGCCTCAGCCTCACACCAAGTTTTGACTTGCATTGAGTGAATCCATGTGGAAAAAAAAAAGGATTCATTTTAGCATTCGTATAATATTTCATAGAACATTAGCTCACTGAATTGCCAGGCTAAAAAAAAAAATCCATCCGGAATTAATCGCTGGTCAGATGAAGGGAACAGGAAGATATTTGACTTGACATAATCTCTTTCTTTTCAAGTTACCTCTTCATTTCTGCTGTGTATTTCAAGCTCTTATTACCAAGCAACAGGGCTGATACCCCCATTTAACGGTACCTGCTACCAGAAAATTTTGTGGCAGCCATACCTTGTACTTACTGCATCATATTACCTTCATTGGCAATTAAAACGTTAGCATATTCATACAATGAAATGGGGGGATAAAATGGAACAGGTACCAAGTGGAAATGTAATTGGTTTAAAGAAACCCACAGCTGCTGAGGAGAGCAGAGCAGATGCAGAGCCACCAGGAGGAGCTCAGATCCTGCCCAGTGCAGGGAATGGGGCTCCGAGCTCCTCCTGCCGCTCTTGGGAAGGATGAAGTGCACCAATTCCTTATTCCCTACTGCGGTGACAGGAGTCTTCCTCAGGCTTCTTGCAGGGGGACAGATCTGCATGCGACCCTGCCATCCAGCAGCAGAGGTGCTAAGGTGAGGGACCCCGTGGAAAAGCTGAGCCTTGCACGGCTGTGGAGAAGCAAGAGGCGCCTCTTCTTGCAGAGCCCTTTCCCATCACTGCTTTCCGCTTCTTCCCAAAGCTCCTTCCTCTATCGTACCCATCAATCTTGCTATAAAACTGCCATGAAAAAGAAAACGTAAACTCAGTAACCCCAGGGTACCATTCACAAGTTCTGACAGCTTATCAGCATGTCGACTTGTTTGTCCTTGAGCGCATTATCTCAGCATCACACCTGGTGCATTTATCCTAAAACAATGATCATTACATCACTATTTTGGGTGCAATCTCTGACTTAGCTCCACTATGTTCGTGTCTGAGTCGTCTGGGGTTGAGGACTGCAGCCAGACTTAGGCTTAGTTAAATTCACGGTGTGTTAACTCCCAACCTGACTTAAAGGAAATAAGTCTCCCCCTAAAGTTAGGTCCCACTCTGACCTGAATCTTTGGAATATTATGATGAACTTATTTTCCAAATATTTGCACATCTTAAACTTGCAAATATTTAATACTAATAACAGCATCAACTCTTGCATTACTGCCTACTTCAACATCAAACTGCAAAACGACCTGCACCATGAAGCCCTAAAGTAAGATCAGCAGAAAAGATTGCTAGGTACCTAACTCCGACACAAATAGGCAGGTGTCAGGGAGGAAGGACCCTTGGAATAGCTGGCCTTGGAATTGTGTTGGTTGAGTTTCGGGGTACGACAGAGCCGTGGGGCTCCCGCAGCCCCGGCTCCGGGCGGGCGCTGCACGTTCGGCAGCGCCGCCGCTCCGGCTCACGCTGCTGGCGCTCCAAAGCCCGCGATTTGCGAAATCCAGATGGGCAGAAAATTACCAGTGTCCTCGGAGAGGCGGCCCTGCCCTGGCTCTTCCTACGGTCTGTCACCGAAGGTATTTTTCCCCTCACAAACAGGAAAATACAAAATATTTACTACGGGGTTAGGAAAAAGCCGCGGCAGTTCTGATCCTGCTCCACACCTCCTGCTCCTGGCCACACCTCACTATTATAATATGAAAAGAAGGGGAAAAAAAAAAACAACTGAAAAGGAAAGCGATCTGGTATGTGGCTGTGCCTCCAAATCATAACAACAGTGTGTGCCGGCTCATAAATGCTTCTGCATTGACCAAGAGGAAGCACGTTTCACGATGACACAATCTTGTTGCTGTAGTCATTCATCGCAGGGAACTCCCACAGGAAAAGGCATAAAGGTGCTCGGGGAAGGCTACGGGGCTGCTCAGTGCGCGCGAGGCAGGGAAACATTGGGTTGGATCCACAGCTGAGCTCAACATGAGCGGCAGCCAAGGCCCTTCTCCGTTTTTTGCCGGGTCCCTCCGGGGTGGTGCAGGGTGTGGTTTGGCCCAGCACGGAAGCTCCTCCAGCCCTTGCAGCGCCGACGGGGCTGCCAGCGGCGCCCCGGGCTCCTTCTGCCCCGCCGGAGCCCTGTGGCTGGCGCCTGCAGGAGGGGCGTCCTGGGGGGGCTTCGGCGAGCGCCATGGGGCCAGCATCTTCCTGGGGGGGAACGAGAAGGAGACCATGCAGAACCTCAACGACCGTCTGGCTGCCTACCTGGACAAGGTGCGCTCCTTGGAGGCGGCCAACGCTCAGCTGGAAAGCTGCATCCGCGAGTGGCACAAGGCGAAGGCGCCCAGCACGAGGCACGACTTCAACCAGTACGAGCAGAGCCTCACCGACATGCAGAGACAGGTAAGGGGCAGCTCTGAGGGTCCGTGTCATTGCACGTGCTGGGTATGCATTTACGGTCCTGGGTAGCCTTTAAAAGGAACTTTAAAAACCCTTTGAAATGCTAGAAGCGCTAATGAAAGGGGCACAGACACCCTTTGAGCTCACAAGTAGGAGAATGGGGTATAGGAAAGACAAGCTGGAGGCAGAGAAAGGGGATCCTGCACGGACTGCGAGGATCAAGGGCTGTACGCGCTGCCGAGCGCTCCTTTCTGAACACGCGAACCTGCTTTGAGCAACCAAGTCTGGCGGAATTTGGTCTTTTTGACTGTACATGTATTCAGCAAATTACAGAGCAGGCGAAGCGAAGAGACTGCCTCTTTCATGCACGCTGCCTTTGGACGTCCCCTTGTGTTTTATTCCTTTGATTCCTGTGGCAGCAGCCAATGAAGCTGCAGGACTTCTAGGTCCAAGCAGCTTATGTAACCAGATGGAAAAATACTTCATTGTAATTAAGAAAATAGCAGTGACAAATTCCTTTGGATGTTTTCACTATAATTAAAAGGAGAATTTCTAGTTCTTGCCAATAGTTAATATTAACATTCAGCAGTAACTCTTTCATTCTCCCAAACTCACGTGTCTTCAAATATAAGCGTAATATTAACCGGTATTCCTAAAGAACATTTTTAGCGCCGTAACCATCTCTGTGATGACTCTGAACAATTAGCTTTACGCAGCCATATGGGGCACAAAAAGCAAAGCTATTCCATCACGTGAAGCTGCAGCTTCCCCCCATCTGTAACAGGGTGACTTGATTTTCTCAAGACGCCCAGATTTCTTTTTCCAAAAGGGCTTGGAAATGGCATCGTGTGGCACCTGTGCGGAGTGAGGTCAGGGACTCCATCAAACTCTCTCTGCCGGGTGAATGTGTTGCCTGCAGGCAGGAGATGAGGCACCCTGACCACAGCCCATGCGCAGGGAATTGTCATCACCTATTTCTGTTTTAAGGATAAAGGAAGGTCATCAATCTGCAGACCTGCCACTTCAGCACTGCTTTTTTAAGCTGATCCAGAGATAAATACTTGCTCTCCAACAATCTAAATGCGTCCACATTCATTTGGAATTAATAAATCCCCCACACCTAAGAAGAGTGGGGTAAAGCCCTCACTTTTGAATGGGTCGTACCTGAAACTCTCCTTTCTAGCACCCTGGGATCCTGAGCACAGGTTGAGCCCCGGCCTTCCAGCCAGCACCACGTGTTCAATGTGCTGCTCACGCGGGGAAGAAGGGGCCATTAAAGGATAATTTACAGGGTACAAGTTGGTGATTTAACTCCGAATGTTGAGTAGAGAATGTTTAACTTTATGAATTACTACAATTATTGCCATGTCTGCCAGTAAAATGAGCAAAAATATAACATATAATTATGAAACACAGGTAAATTAACACACTAGTTAATAACATGAAATATAGGGAGACTAATTTAGCACCTGAAAGGAGCGTTAGACAGAATTTAGGATCCTATATCCAGTAACCCAGAGGAAGTCCATGATGCTCTAAGCTTAGACACAAACTCATCCCGAACCTGCATTTTGGATGACACTTCTGCCTGGACATCTGAATTCACGGTGAGCATGACAGTTACTCTCAGCTATTACCTTCTATGGCAAAATCCAACCTCTTAGAGGCCGGGTTTTCTGCTAACACATTCCAGGCTGCCTGGCATGCGGGGCAGTGCTTTACCTCCTCAGCTGCCCTTGATCTTGTCCCAGGGCGATACCCAAGGTAATTGCTTAAGAATGAAGAGCTTGTCCCATCTTCCTCATTAGTTAATACATTCCACAGGCACCTACTTTTTTTTACCAAGAGAAGTCAACTTTTGACACTTCGGGACAATCCTGTCATTTCCTGGTTCCTTTGTGATTCATTTAGGTGTGGAAAGTTTTACTTAAGGGTGCTGAGGGCTCTCTGAAAGGCAAGTGATTGTGGCCACAGCCCTCCTGGTTTTGCTGTGCATGCTCTGTAAGCGGCGAGTGGGGGCACCTGTTAGATCCGCAGCCCTCCTTCTTCTCCCTCTTCAATAAGAGAAGCCACGGCACCCCCAAATTATTAGTTCCTCCCGATTACAGATAAGGTACTTTCAAAGATGTGAATGGAATACTGACCTTGGAATGGACCAAAGCTACTTCATGTTGACAAGGACTGAAAGTCTTCTCAGTGCACACTGAGCATGCCGCGGGAGTGATGCGATGTGCTTTGTCCTGCAAAGCTGCTTCCCAGGGCGAGCTGCAACCTCACAAAGCACCCTCAGAACTATGAATCCCGGTATTTTAATTGTGCTCAGATACAGCTTACTGTCTCATACTGAAGTCTGCCCTAAAGATGACTATGGTTGCTCTTCCAGCAGTGCTGAACAGAATCAAATGCAGTATACAAAGAAGGAGCGAGTGAGTGACAGTATACAGCATGATTCTACAGTATACGATAAAATTTGTATAGCATTATTCATATTCTCTACTTGGCTAGCAATAAGATGATCCTTCCTACATCATTTCCAGAAAAGTGAGAGAATGAGAAAAGTTAAGATTATGGACAACATTTGTGGCAGCATCTAAATGAATCTTGAATCTGGGCTTCTTTTATTCACCTACTCTCCTTAATATGGGATTTATGCTTTGAAAAGCTGGTTCTAAATCTATTCAGACAACCCAAGCAGCAAAGTTTATTCACTGGCTCTTTCCCTCATCACTGAGTTTGTTGCTGGCTTCCTGGTTTTGCAGATTGAGCATGGAAAGATCACCAACGCCAGCATCCTTCTGCAAATTGATAACGCTAACATGGCATCTGAAGACTTCAGGCTCAAGTAAGTTCTCCTTTGGTTTCCTGAGTAAGTCTGAAAGGGGACTAAGCAAAATAATTGCTTTTGTTTTCTTGATAATCCAGTATGAATGATTTTTCTGGGGTTCTGTGTGTGTGATACTGGATATATCAAACACAGAGCAAACACAAAATCAAAAAGGTAAGAAAGGATGTTCAGAACACAAATGTTTGGTGAACACTCTTGAGTCACCCTGTTTATGATACTTAGTTCAGGTCCTGAAGAGCAGGTTTTACTGCAGGCACTTAATACTTATGACATAAGGTATTTAAAGATGATCAACTGGGAATACAAGGCAACCCATCTCTGCCCCATGCTTTGGCTCAGACTTTGGCTCAGTCCAGCCAAATCTTTCTACTTCTGCAGTTCCCTCTTCCATCCTGCTCCATGGGCAATCCCTACCCGCCAGGGTCTTCTCTTTTGGCCTCCTGGAAGTTTTGCCCAGGAACGAGCCAGGACTTCCCTGGCTATCAGCACACACCTTCGGTGCTCAGGAGGGCACGGTGGGAAGCCAGATGTTTTAATGCAAACTTCCAGGCACATCTTTGCAAAGGTTCTCCACTTCTGTAAGCTGGACTTCTCTGCAGTCCCAGCAGTTGTCTTATGTTTAGCAGACCAAGCTATGGAAACATGTCCCAGCCTTTGGAAAACTCGTACTGGGCTCGGAATGCCGGTCATTCCACGTCCATGGTGATGTAAAAAGGAGTGGGGCATCTGCTTGAACGGGCTGGGGTACTTCGTAAGGGCTGCTCTGCAGGACTGTCACGTTCATAAATGAGTCTGAATTCATTCTGAATTCATAAATGAGTCTGAATTCACACTGAATGAATATAGAGACATCAGTAGAGTCTATATAAAGGAAATGAGGGGAAACATTTTGAGTTTGAGAGAAAAAAATGCTCCTTTTGCCCAAGGGAAGATGTGGTCACATTTTTCTGACTTTGTCGTGCCTTGGTAAACTGCAAGAGGCTACAGACATCTGCTGAGAACTGGCTTCTGTGGCCTCTTCCCTGCTTTCTGTAGGACTGAAAAGCAATCATTTTGGGGAAAAAAATAGAGAAAACAGTGAGTGTGGGTATTTGGACATCTCTATCAGCAAGCTTTTGAGACTTGCAACCTGATGAATGCTAAAATGCAAACAAGAAAATAAAACATTCAATATTCCTTATCATAGAGGAGTTCTTGTGAGGAGGAAAGAAAAAGATGCTACTTTTAGAATGATTCAATAATTATCAAAGAACATCTTTTAAAAGGAAAATTTGTTTCCTTGCTCTTGTTGCCTTGGTTCCTTCCCGAGAGGCCTCTGTGCTGTTACTCGCTGGACGAGGGCTGCTGTGAACGCGGGTTTCCTCTCCTCTGCTCTCTCCCGATCAAGGTACGAGGCAGAGAGGTCTCGCAGGCAGGGAGTGCAGTGCGACGTTGAGAACTTGCGCAAGGAGCTCGACAACCTCACCATCGTGACAACAGATCTGGAGATGGAAATCGAAGGCTTGAGAGAGGAGCACATCCTCAGGAGGAAGGACCATGAGGAGGTAAAAAGAAAAAAAAAGTGCCACTTGCTAAAATCATATCGTGCAAATCTTCGCTACCGTGTAATTAGCTTTGAGCAAGATGCACAATCTATAAATGGGAGAGGTGATTCAGAACCCAATCAGGTTTCAAAAGAAACCTATGGGAATAGATGGGATGTGAAGTTTGTTTTCTGTTTCTATTTCAACTGGCATTTCAGAGAGGAAAATAAATTACTGTGTTTTTCCAGAACAAGCTCCTTGCATCTGGAATTCTGGATATATCATTTCTGCGGACAGGTCTTGGGAAATTCATTTTTTTAAAGTTGGAAATTCAGGATGGTAGGACCAAACTAAACGTGCCTTCCCTTCCACACACATCCCCAAAGTGTCTGTTCATGTCTGCTGCTAGAAATAAGTTGCAGGGCTCGGTGGAGTTTTGATCTGAGCATACCCATCTGGATATTAAGACACATTCCTTTAAAACTTGCTGCTAGAGGGAACAACGCAGCTCTTGCATTCCGAAAGGATCAAAAATAAATGGTTGGGGAAGTCAAATTACTTATTCTTGCAAAAAATCTAAGCACAATTCACTAGATAATATTTAATCCTTGTCAGAAAAGTCTTTTTGCTCTGGATTCCTACAGAGCTGTAACATTCCCACGCATATTCTACCACTGCTCGACAACACACTGCTTTGGCTTTGCCTGACCCAGCGCTGCTTCCAGCTGCAGAACCAAAAATCCCACTTGTGTTTGTGGGTTATTCGAAGGGGGGACTGAAATCCGAGGGTTCTTTGGCTGATGCCATAGCAGGCGAGTGCACAGCTACAAGAAAGCAGCTCTGGGAGGGAGCAGACACATGGGGGTGTCCGGTGGCTCTGCATTTCCGCGCCCGTGATGTCATTACCCTGCCACGATACTGGTGCTCTCCCAAATGGTACCTAGCGCCCAGGATTATGCTGCTCCCAAAGGAATGCTGCCACACCAGCCTGGCTTGTTTTGTAATTATGTTGTTTACACAGTAATTATATGTTTTAATCCAGTTATTCCCTTAACAATTACACAGAACTGACTCTCCTGTAAACTAAGTTATGGTTCCATAAATATTAACAGAGAGGGTAAGAAAGATGAAATTACTGTTAGGCTTACATGAAAGAGACAGGTTCCTAGCAGATAAATAATTATAAAATGTCAGTGCTGCTTCTTTGCATATGTATCTTCCAGAAACTTTGTAACAGAAACTGGAAACATCTTCTCACATTTTTTAATTTCTCTATCATGCTTAGGCCATGGAAACACACACACACACACTCACACACACATATATATATATATGTTGGAGGTTTAACACATATACATAGGTTGCAGGTTTAACTCATGTCACGGTACTACCTATATAGGAAAAAATTCCAAATGATGTTAACTGAATGTGTGTAACAATCATCCTACCACAAAGCAAAAACTGCTCTGTGCATTTTGAGAGGCTGGAAGTGAAGAAGGCAAGACAGGAACGAAGACTGTTCCAGTCTCCTCAGTGACCTTGCTTGTGTCCCCTGTTATGCGCAGGATATGGATGCACATCGCTCATCACGGGACTTCAAAGTCAACGTGAAGGTAAATGCTGCTCCCCCCGAAGATTTAGCCAAGATTCTAGCAGAAATAAGAGAAGATTATGAAGCTATAATTGAGAAGAACCGTAAAAGCCTGGACAACTGGTACAGAGAGCAGGTAACCTCTGTCTTCTTTTCATTCTGAAGATCCCTGCTGCTGCAGGAGACAGAGCAGAAGCAGTGAGCTTTGCCCTTGCTTTTGCCCCATAGAGCACAGCCGTCTCGCTGGCAGCAATTCCTAACCCAGAAGAGCTACAGCGCAGTGAGAACGAGGTCAAGGATCTGACACGCACTCTGCAGTCCCTGGAGATCGAGCTGCAGGCACAGATGAGTAAGGTATCTGCTGCAGACATCTCTGGCTGGTCATGGCTATTCCACACTTTCTCAGAGTTGCCTTGGCCAGCTCCGTATATCCAGAGCATATCACACAGCCTCATTTTATTGTAATTATAATGGTATAAGCGAAAGTGCAGTTTGGTCCACACTTGACTTTGCCCAAATCTGCAAAATACACTGAGCAACTGTCACCAAGGTGCAACAGAAGTAGGTCTCTCTACATCAGTGTACGGGGAGAAGAGAAAGAAGGGACAGGATGGCTATTACATGATCTAAGAGGAAAAAGCGTCCAAAAAGAGAGATAGTTATACAAATTTCATATTGATAACCCTTACTCTATGCATGAAATATGTGAACCATGAAAAAATATTGACCATCTCCTATCGATGAAAGCTCCCACAGCCTTAATTTTGAGAATTTGGAAAGGTTCTATATAATAAGTATTTAAATGACCAGAGCTTTCTGCACTATACCTACCATGTACGTAGTAATCAGAGAACTGGCCTTTTCTGCCCTGTCAGAAGCACATGCTGGAAGACACCCTGGCTGACACGCGGAACTACTACGCTCTGGCACTTCAAAACATGCAACAGATCATCTCCAAACGTGAGGAAGAGCTGAACCAGGTTCGTCAAGACATCAAGCACCAAAACAACCAATATAAGGTTCTTCTTGGGATCAAAAGTCGTCTGGAGAAGGAAATTTCCACTTACCGCCTGCTGCTGGAGGGGAATGTTGTCGGGTAAGGCAAATCTGCCCTGACTGGTACAGATGAGAAGAGACTTCTCATGTTCAGCTTCTTTGTTTGTTTGTTTATGTTTAAGCGAGGCTTGTGAGTTCCACAACATCATATGAAGGGCTGGGATTTTAACGTGATGGATCATGATAAAAAGCCTTAGCGTAGCCCAAAGTATTGGGCTATTTCTCAGAAGAGAAAATGGGACCAACCCGGGCAATTCCCAACATGGGGAATGATGCAAGGTCCCACAATAGAAGCAGTAATGAAAGCCTAAGGGAAGGGCTTCACAGGTGAGGGGAGTAGGAGACTACAGAAGAAGAAGAGTTCTCGGGCTACAAAAAGGCCTTTCTTCTTTGTTTGCTTTGTTTGTTTTCACCTTGGTGTAAGCTCTCCTCGCATCACCGCGAGTATCGCTGAGATGAAGGGGAGGAATAACTGCTTCAAATGAGCACACTCATCATTTTGCCTCCATTTCATTTCTTTACAGGACAAGAACATCTGAATCAAACACTAAAGGTAAAAGCCCCTTACTTGGCTCTCTTCAGTGAATCTTATTTTGAATCTTATTTTAAATCTTATTTTGAATCTTATTTTGAATTATTTTGAATTATTTTGAATTATTTTGTCAATTCTACTCAACTTTAGCCCATAGTGATTTCCCTGTTCACAACGGCAGCAGGGAAGGCTTACAGGGCATTAAGCCCCAGCACTGCAACACGCTGTCCCAAACTCTGGGCAAGCCCAAGGCTCCGTGGGGCACGAGGCCACGCAGTGACTCCCTTCGGTGACTAAACCGGCTCCTGCTAAGCCGCAGAAAGCTGACTCCCTCCAGAGGGAAGTCATGCCGCAGCGCGAGGGCTTGAGGGCAACAAGAAAATCTGCATGTCTGGGAACTCGTCCTCTAGGATGAGTATGACCTGCAGACATTTAATCAGGCAGGTTAATCTGCTCCGAAATTGGCTTTGCACTGCCTGGGATGCAGCCGTGTTATTCACTCGCCCTGACCTGGACAGGGCCTGGGTAACTTTAGCAGCACGTTTCTCAGGGAGCAGCAATAAGGGAGCCATGCAGAGATAAAAGGAAACCCACAGTGAGAAATCAGGGAGGTAGCCGGTAAATTGTGCGAATGCAACTCTGCTGCGCCATGTCTCCTCAGCACTGCTCCCTGCCTGACTAATCCTTCATTTTCCTTCAGAGCTGCCCAACCACAAGCTCAGAGCCATCGTGCACGACAGCGTCAACGGGCAGGTCGTGTCCTCCACCGTCAACGAGATCCAGCAGCAAGCGTGAGCTCTGCCGCCGCCGGCCGCTCCGGCACTGAACTCTCTCAGCAAACCACTTGCAATCCAAGCACGGAAAGTGCTCTGTGTAGCTGATATTGTTAGTTTGAAGAGTTTTTAAATCAACAAAACACCGAAGACAAACTTTTCCAGGAAAATGACTGGCTGAGCTGGTAATACCTGTATTATGTACACCTCACCAGGGCAGGAATCCTGCCTGCGATTCATTTATTGCTCTCCAAATTAACTCTAATTTAAAATGAATAACCTCTGTACTTTTCTATGGCCTTATGTTTCTTATCATATACCTCACTGCAGCCAATAAATTCTTTTCCATTACTTGTCCTGCTACTTGGAATTGCTGGCTTGCTTTCTATGAAGCGTGTGCCAGGCTGGAGCGACGGCGCTAGCGAGTCCGAGGGACTACAAAAGCCTCATTGTTTTGGTCCACGTGGAGCTGGAAGGACGGAAACGAGAACAAAAGAAGTGACACGAGTAATAAAGTGGTACCTTATTACTACGCCTGGCACTTATACAAGCCAAACGTGAGGCCTTCCCATATACAACTTCTAAAGGTCATGATTAGCATTGTTATAAGGTGCACTTTACTAAAATGCGCATGGCTATGCACAGTGTGCAGTGTATACACACTAGAAACATCTATTTTTTTGACAGCTTTACAGAAATTTTCTTTTTCCTTTGAATTTGTAAGTACTTTTGGAGATACTCACGTATTTTCTCCATGTCCTATTTCTTTCAAAACCCCATTTCACCTACTTAGCCTCATATGAATATTCATTGATACAGCTGACAAGTTCAAGATACTTAGAGCACACGCTAAGGGTCAGTGTAGGAAGGGGAGACAGTTCACCAAAAAATTACAAATTCTTCTACAATCATGTTACGTGAACCTTATTTTTTGTTAAAACTCATTCCCTCATAACACGTTTTCAAACAAATATGACTTGAGAGAGAGGAGATAGAAGGCAGAACAAAGCTCCAAACCCAAAACAGAAGTGTTTTCAGTACTAAGAGAAACAGAACGATCATGAGGAGTTTCTACACACACAAGACTGGAAAACAGAAGGAAGGGAAAGTGCCCAAATGAAGGAGCCTGGGTGCTGATCCAGCTTCCGAAGCTTGTGTCTGCGTAGGGAACAGCGTGTTCTCGGCAGCCTCACAGCAATGAGCAAAACTGTCACCGCGCTCTTCATACCTACTCATAAGGGCTTCTCGCTACCTGCTTTGCTTCGAAACGAAAAGCAAAAAAAAGCATTTCACAAAATGGTGATAATTTCAAAGGAAATGCAGATTTAAAACATGAAGTCCATCTCCATGATATAATGTTTTTTCCCTGGCATGTTAGGGCCAGTTTATGATCCCCCTTCCTCCCCCCACTCCCCACCCTTGTTGCACAAAGACATCCCCAAAGCATTGAATGGATTACCTAATGGTTTCTTTAAATTGGGTAAAACTTGTAATACAGGATTAGTAACTCTTGGCTAATTAACAATGTCCTTCCTTATGGCTTACCAGATCCAACAAGCCAGGCCTGGTGTTTACGGCATCTGGACAGAATGTGGCTGGGTGCTCTTGAGTAGCTCTCTGTGGTATTTACAGCCGTATTTGTTACTCGCTTTTACAGCATGGAGCAGCATTGCTATATTACTCTATGATTCTATGATCATAAAACCTTCTAAGCAGCTCCTTATTTCTGAATCAAATGCAAGATGTTTGTTTTGAGTTGGGTATTCGTAGCACTAACTAGAAGGAAAAAAGAAAGCTGCAAAACCCAGCAGCACTGTATGGTATTTCCCTGCAGGCTCCTGCACGCTTGGCAGTGAGAGCCTCACTGATCCAGCAAGACTCTAATGGGGCAATTCAGTCCCTGTCTTCTAACACATTAAATTAGCCACCTAGCCACCCCATTCCCTTCTCTTCTTTTCATATTCCTTTTCCAGGGCTTCAGCACCTGTCATTGCTGTTTGTATCGTTGCTAATCATACTATAACACGGGTTACACGTTGCTCAATAAATGTTCTAAATTTGATGATAAGTCACCACTTCAGAACTCGATTTGTGTCCTCATAAATTGGCCATGCGTTCACACAGGTACTAGTACAGCTCTGCTCCCTAAATCACATATAATGATGCGAATGATCTAGCCCTTTAACGCACTGTTAACATTAAATTCTCACACGCTGAGATGAAGTGGGGAGATAACGAGCGTGGACCGTGTTATCGTTTCCATTTTATGGCTTGAGAAATTGAAAAGCGAGATGACACAACTTCCTCAAGGCTGAAGGGGAAGTCACCGGCAGAGGCTGAAGCAGAATCCATCACTTCGCAGCTTCCACTTACCCGGGCTCGCAGATAACAGGGCTTCCCGAAGAGCCATCCCACGGTTACAGCAGTGCCTCTGGATCTGATGGCACTGACGAGATAAGTTAATTGGCTCATTTCAAGCATGTGCTGCCGGTCAAGATGCTGCCCAGAATGTGAGCATGTTCTGAAATTTGCAGGTGTCAACAGCACTAATAAAAGTAGTCCTGTTGGAAACACTGTGCTTGTGGATCTTTGCTGATATAAGGGTATTTGGGAAACTCTCGAAAGAGATGATGCAGGTATTTCTTCCTCTTAAGTCTTGGCTTAATGCCATTTTACCTACAAGCTCAGTTTATCACTATAGCAACCTTTAACACAAGGTATCCTATAAGGTCCTTTCTAGTATCTTTAGAGCAAGGAAATCTTCCCAGGTCTGAGAATTGTATTGTTTCAAGTTTTTTACTACATTTATTATTTGTTTTAAAGCTCCCTGAACAGCCTGTTAGCTTGAGTTTATTCTACACTGGTATTAAATATATATCAAAGTGCTGCTTCAGCAGCAAGGAGTTAACTGACCCTGGCCTAAGGAAAACTGAAATCTTAAAAGTTTAAAGTATCCTAAGAAAAAAACTCAAAATGAACCTGTTATATCTCCCCTATAAGCAGAAATGGGAAGTAGAAAGAAGGATGGTGCAGGATAGTAGAAAAATATCTGTAAGAGATAAGGTCATTTCTAAGTGTTAGTAATGATGCAACAACACTTCTGCAAACTAAAAAGACACGAGCTTCAAGAGGCTATAAAAGGAGGCTGAAACCATCCGCGCTCACAAATCATTTCTCGTAGTTTCACCTGCCATTTAAGGAAGTCCTGCACTAAATCCTCCAGCGTGATTTATAACAGACTTGAATCCACTCCAGAATGCGCGTGAGTCATGGCTCATTTCACTTGTAGAAATGGGAAAACTTATTAAGGTATATTACAATAAGCAGCTTTGGTAAGTGACTTGTTGATCCTCTGGAAGAAGTTTGCAATGAGGTAATGCAGTAATGGTTCGGGCTATTAATCATGCATTTTTTCTGGTGATGCAGCCGCACAGCAGCAGGGTTATTTCTTATTTATGGCCTTCTCGAGAATGCAAAATTTTTGCCCTGTTAATATGGATTGGAGTCTTGCAGAAGTAAATCAAGTCACTTGAGCAGCAGAAGGCAAACGCCACGTCTACAGCAGTGTCGAGGGCAGAGTCTGTGGAAGCTGTTGTGGAGACAGAAGAGCATAGGTGGAAGAGCCAGTAGAACATTTCACAACGTCCACACCCTGACCTATAAAGGTTTCTAGAGTTTTGCTGGGAGATGCCAGTTCCCGCGGATGAATCATTCAGTCAAGACAGGGATCTATAAACAGAGGGCGAGTAAAGAGCCGGGCCGGGGAGGCCGGCACCAGGGAGGCCGGTGCCGGGGAGGCCGGCGCTGGGGAGGCCGCAGGAGCATCCCCCCTGTTCCCTCCAGAAGCACAGGGGGCTCCCTGAAACCAGCAGCAATCTGGAGCCCGTCTTACCATGGGTCGCCTCCTCCTAGCTCCTTCTGGGGGGTAAAATTCTGCAGGTGCCTCTTTTGAAGTTGTATTTTTAAGGTGTTTTTAATTGCACGACTATACTGAAATGACCTACCTGAGCCATACATCAAGGGGTTGGCATCAACTAATTGTTGGTAGAAATATTACGCTAGGCACAAATATCAATGGATTTATAATTGAGTTTTGGACTCTCCTTATTAAAGAAACTCATAGGTGATAAAGCACCAGACATGACCTGTGGCTGAGAGGGTTCATTGCTGCTGCTTCTTAATGTATTAAATTGCCTCTTAAAAGCTTGAATATGCATCAGGAGCTTAGAGGCATAAAATCATAACATCAGCTGTGGTGAACACAGTTTCAATAACTATCTGGACTGCAGGGGTAATTTTTTTTGCTTTGCAATACGCTAAGGAGGAGCCAAAAGGAGTTCTTTTGATAGGTTATTGTTAGGCTTGAGCGAGAGTAACAAAAATGAGGAATGTGATTTAATTAGAGAAGAATAAAATTAAATTTAGAGGAGTAATTATTGGGGACAGGCAGGGAAAAGATGAGGGAAACGAGCTGACTGCGGCATTACACCGCGAGCAGGCGCGTGGTGCTGACCAAAGGGAGACGTGGTAACGAGACGGCACTTCTTTCTTCAGAAAATAAATAGAAGTTAATAGTCTGATACTTTTAAAGAAAGAATACCAGTGTTGGGCTCAAATTTATGCTTTCTGAATCACTCCTGTGAGAAATTAAAGCAAAAAGCCCATAAAACAGACTAGAAGAGACAGCAACTCCTGCTAGAGCAGTTTCAGTGGAATAAATTTGTGGTACTGCCACAAGTGGGCAGAAATTTGACCAAAATTGATCAATTTGATAAAGCTGCCAATGCAGAAAGAAAAAAAAAAAAAAAAGATCACCTCCTTCCTCGCTTTTCTAAGCCCAATCCTCAGACAAGTGCAGCCACTTCGGGGCCCAGGCTCCCTTCTCAGGCCATCCCAGCGCAGACCAGTCTCAAACCCATTTCCAAGCCTCTCTGCGAATGCGGCTCTTCGGCTGCACGTACATTGCTGCCACGCAGGAAAAACAGCAACAGATCTTAAACCTCTTCATTAATCTCTAAAGTTTATGTTACCTTAAAGTTAAGAGACTTCAGCAGCAATCCTAAAGCAAGGAGCATCACTGGAAAGGAAAAGACCTTTCCTGTCCCTACAAACACGGCTCTCAATGTGCAGAGATAGGTAAAACCTGTTGTCTTTGCTTCTAAAGTCACTGTCATACACACGCCAGACTGTCTGTAATTATAGTTTGTGACTGTGCACATAAATACTACTTTAAACATTTGGCCACAAGAGCTATGCAAATGGGTTTTTTTTCTTTTGGATATAGACCCAGAGAAGTGGGTAATATATGAAATTTCATTATGTAATATGTGGATTGCATTAACCACACTCAAGTTTCAGCATGGATTTTCTAGCTGTCATAAATAATATGTAAATCTGCATAGCTAGCTGTTTTAAGAAGGCATGTGGTGGCCTCTAGTGACGAATGCAGATATACACAATATGTCCCTGTTCTAAATGGCCTGGAAAGCAGTGATACGCTTAAGCATTATCACAGGACCCACGACTTTTGCCACATATTCACACGTTCACAAAAGCTCGGCAAATACTGGCAATTTTGCTGCCACATCTGGGAAAAACGTTAAGATTCGCCAGTTCACTGGTTCGCTCAGCACGGAATTTTTACAAGCTAAAAATCCCGCTGGGTAGCCCTTCAGATTACACTAAAGGGGATATTTATGATACTTTCAGGGGTGGAAAAAAGAGTAGGTTCACTTGTATGGCCTGGAGCTGTTATTGTTGGCCCGAGAATCCGAATCGATTTGAAGAGAGCAGCAAGGACAGGAAAGGCAGCTCCTGACCTTCACTGCAGCCTGTGGTTAGGGAGGATGCATCCCAGCCCCTGTGGCATCACGTCCCTGAGACCTGGCCCTCTCCTGCAAGGCCCAGCCCATTTACAGCCAAGTTTTCAATTTACCTCTCTGGTCAAAACTCCCAGCAGCAAAGGCACCAGGTGAACTGCTTTGCCGAGGAAGATACATTCGCTTTGGAAGAAAGACAAAACGGAGATGGGAGTTAGGAAAATATCTATATGTGAGCAACGCTGCGCAAGATCTCGCACTGGAAATGTCCACGATTAAGTGCAGCCAGCTGATCTAAGGACATGATCTGCATGATCTGCACATGATCTGGTCCTTTCTTCTCTGTTCATGGGTCTTTTTGCAGCTTGGCAAAGCACCTACCACTGAAGAACCTACATCTTCTCCAATGCCAACACGGAGCAGACATTCCTCTTCCAGAGAATCCCTGTATGGTTCCCATGCTGCGGCTCCCAGATACGAGAGAGCAGAACGGGACACGGAGCACGAAGGGAGAGCTTCTCCCACACAGGGCAGGTGCCTCCGTGCCCAAGGAAGCCACGGGCCTACCCCACGCGCCGCTCGGGACCCAGGCGTGTGCGGAGGCTGCAGCCTTTGCACTAACAAACGGTTTGTTTTCCGGGTGGAGATTGTCCCAGGTATTCTTTTTTATTCATCCCACAATGCAAATATTTAATGGAAAATATTTTTGGGGAAAAAAAAAAGGTATTTAAAACTCTGTATTTCTACATCTTTATCTTTTAACTAAACTTGCTATAAGTACACCAATAATTTACAGAGTTGTCCGTTTTCCATGTGTATTCACGGCAGCTGCCTCCTGGCTTCATCAGTGAAAAGCAGACTGAGAACAACAAAACACAGCCACAAACAGGCATCTCCTTGCAGCCGACCAGCCACTGAGAGCTACGACAAACACGCTCTGAAACGCAACACTCCGATTCCCAAATTAGGGCTAAGGGAAAGGGCTGATCGCCTGCAGAAGCCAAGGGAAAAGCATTAAGTTACAGCTCGGAGTTGCATAAAGGCAGAGGCAGAGCCGGGTGTGTCCGTCTCCCCTGAACTGCCCTGCACAGTGAGCGGCGGCGGTGACTAAGACTCAATGGCACGACCCTTATCCCAATGCTGCACTGCTTATCTGTGCTCTACTGTGCATTAAACTGCTCTTGCACGGGTGAGGGTTCCTCATGAACTGAACGGTTTAGGTGGCTCTGAACGGGCTGCGTTTGCAGCACCCAGTTCGGACCGTGGTTCCCTGGAGGGAAATGCTCTGCTGGTATCTACAGGCTGTTCTGTAGAGTATTTCTGGAGTTCCTTAAGAGCTATTTAGAATATTTGCTGTTACAGTGATTAGTCCACACGTTTGGACAAAGACATCCATGCTGTTTTGCCTCTACCATTCAAATATGTGAAAGTTAGCATTAATTTAGCATCACATGCTTTTTTGATTGTTCTTTTTTGATATTTAAACTATGTAGCTGTTTATCCATTTAGGGGCGGGATAGCTGCAAGTACAAAGCTTGAGAATTAGGCCCAAAGAAGCCAATCTCGAGCTTTGCTCACATTTGTTATGTCACAAAGCAAAATGCTAAATAAGTTACAGGGAACTACGGCCAGACAGGTAGGAACCGAAAGGCGCAGCCAGAAGAAGGAACTTCAGCCCCGTCTCTAACAGCTTTGCCCTACCTGCTCTATTGATTCTTACTCAGTCTGAGTATTTTTAATAAATAAAAGACCCGCCTTGAGTTCCTATAGTTACAATCCAAATAACCTGGCTCATGTACTTTGGTTTTAAGTGTCATAAATATTTTCCTGTCATTTACACTTGGCAGTTCCACCTCAAAAAGCTCAAGGTCCACAGGCAATTCATGCAGACAACCAGCATCTTCCTGCATGGACTGTTCTGCCCTGCACGCTGCTCAGTTTGCTTTGGGACACGAATTTGGGAACAGCTGAACGTGTCAGCAGCAATTTGCGCTGCCCTGGTGCTGTTTAGAATAATCTGCAGGCAACTTTATTCTAAGCCAAAGAGCAACCAGGGCTTTGAAAGCTTAGCGGTCCTGGTTTCCTCCTGCTCCAGGCTTCGTGGTTCTGGGAAACAAGCAGCTCCCGCCACGACAGGCCCCACAGCGCAGTGTGTCATTGATTCCTCGCCTCGAGGTCTGAAACCAGCGTGCAGAGCAGCTGTCTTCCCCCAGCACAAACGACACGTGTTAATTGTTCTACCCCAGCATCTCTGCATTAATAATACACTACGGTGCTGTAAGCGCAGCGCCCCGAGGGCGGCATCGGCCCCGTGCTGCAGCGCGCCCCGCTGCCCGCTCTCCGGCGGTGCCGGGACCCTCAGCACTTCCCGTCCTCCCGCTTCCCGGTCTCTCTGGTGGTATCTCACTGCTGGACACGCTCCTCAGCTTGGAGTGTGGGCACTATGAGAAACAAGACGCCAGTTTGTCAGACGCGCTGAGCACAGGCAGCCGGCTGCTGTTCCTGCACGCACCCTCTCGCTCCCTGGGGAACAGCCCAGAGCGAAGGGACTTCTGCACAGGCAACTCCAGCGCTTCAGATGCTCCCAGAGAGGGGAGGGCTTGCAGAAGTGTCCCCCTCCTGAACCCCGGAGCGTGACAGCTCCTGACAGTGGCTTCTGCAGAGAATCTCCTCACTCCAGAAAGCTGCTTTCGAATGTAGAGGCCAGGCGAGCTCTGAAATGTCCAGCACCACTGCATAGAAATTCTCACTGCTTTGTCCAAAGCAATGCCATTTCTGTCCAACTGCAGCTGCTCCTAAAGCCCGTTCACCCTGCAGGGGTTTCTGTCCTCAAGTGAGTGGATATTCAGTGCAGATTCCCTGCGCTGTTCACTTCCTCGTCACAGCATGAGCAGCATTCTGGGCTTCCTGTAACATCAATGCGGTGCTTATAAATGCCACCCTTCTAATAATTTATAAAGTCCTTCACTGGGCTGAGGTGCAGAGTACTGCTTGCTCAACAGAAATATCTATTTGCTTGTAAATGTACATAATTTAAGTCCTTTGTCACATATAAGCATCTCTCAATTTCAGGAACTGCACATGGGAGTAGGAATCTAGATGCTCATTCAAAAGCCCCACGCAAGCTGCAGCCGCAGGTAAACACTTCTAAATCATTCAACAGCTTCTTTGTGGTTTAGGCTTGATTCAAAATAATCCCCGGGAAAGCCCAAGTACGTGAGGAGCCTCCTCAAAGGCAGCTCAGCAGAGTGACCCCCGGCACAACACAGCGTGCGGGGGCAATATCCTGCATCTTGTTTGCGCTGACACCGGTTGCACTGTGCGTCAACAAGGTGGGGTTTACAACTGCTGCGCTTCCTCCTTGGGAAGCCGTATAAAGGTTTACAGGGCAGACACTGCTCTTCACTCGGGCTCTCCCGGTTGCGCAGACGTCGCTGTTTCATCGGAGACAAAGCAGAGAGCCACAAATGGCCTTTTCCAACCAGAGCTTCCAGTGGGGCTCGGGCTCGCACGCCCACCCTCCTGCTCCCAGCGTCAGTGGTTTAACCGTCAGGAGAACGGCTGTCCAGAAATTTCAAGCCCCCAGTGTCTACGGGGGAGCAGGCGGCTACGGCACCCGCATATCCACCAGCAGCAGCTACGGACCAGGCTCGGGGGCAAAATTCGGCAGCAGCTTCCAGCTGAACCTTGCTGGTAACGATGAGCTGCTCACCGGTAACGAGAAGGCAACCATGCAAAACCTCAACGACCGCCTGGCCTCGTACCTGGAGAAGGTGCGAGCCCTGGAAAAGGCCAACTCCCACATCGAGAGGCAGATCAAGGAGTACTACGAGAAGAACTCCTCCGTGCTGAGTCGTGACCATAGCCCGTACTTCCAAATCATCGAAGAGCTCCGAAATAAGGTAAGAAATCGTATCATCAGCTATAAATATATGAATTTCAAGTATTTGGGGGGAAAAAAAGGATAATAATCTACGTGAATAAAATTTAAATTTCAATTTGTAATTGTCTCACTTAAGAAAACAGATTTTCAGACTTTTACGTTTTTGGCAGCCAGGAGAGCAGAGATATAACCTGCAATTACTCAGAATTTCAGAATACTCTAATCTGAATTTCTGCTTTGGAGCCTGAGAGGAGAAAATGACTGATACCATTAAAATCCCAAGCTCTGTTTTCCATTGCATAATTTCCTCCAATTTGCCTGAATACTTTAAATTGACTGCATTGTTTTATACACATATTATATCTTTGTGTAATCAGTGATTTCCTTTTCTTCCCAGCCGTTAACCAGGCATTAAATGAAAATGTTTCATAGTTCCATGTGTAAGGTGCCATCTGCCAAAGACCTCAGACCGCAAATATCTGAGAATCGATCATGTCTTATAATCTTATCTGAAAAGGTGGATGAGGGAGGAAGTAGTTTAATGACTATGACGGTGATCAGATGAAGACGGGTTTTTATTTACAGTAAATTAGAGAGACTTTGTCCTCTACGTATGATAAACCTGGCCTAAAGCCAAAATCCAGAGACTTTATATGCGGAAAAGAGGTCATTTCTTCCAAATGTTCAGAACTGGAGACTCCCAAATGTCCAAAAAAGCAACCAACCCCTGCTTGAGACAGTAAATTACCATGAGAATAAATAATCTATTGCCACAGCAGTTTATAAGTGTAAAATAATCGTGTCTTCTGTAACTGTGAAGAATCTATTAGCTTTGTCTGCTAATCCCACCACCAATGAGTCATGCCTTTAACCATTCTTTTTCAGATTGGTGTTGCACAGATGGAAAATGCGAGGCTGGTCCTGCAGATTGACAATGCCAAACTGGCTGCTGACGATTTTAGAATTAAGTAAGTTCCATTTGCATTCCACACATTCTTTTTTATGCCCTTGTTATCCAGGAAAGCCTCTAGGCACCCAGTTTCATTTTTTGAGGGAGGAAAAATAAATGTTATCGATGAGCTAAAATCCCTTTTACAAGGCACAATTAAATAGCACACAGAAGAGGTGCACTGTGCAAATGTCATTTGCTCCGTTCCCTTGAAACATCCCACATGCTACTTACGTAGGCCAAATTGGTACTTTGCCTTGAAAATTCGCTCTTAGAATCAAACTTTGAGGCAAAGCTTTCCTAAAGAAAAAGTAGTAAAAGAAAACTTGGAGGACTAAGGCTGTGGTCACTCTTCATTCCAAGGTTTCTTCAGCCAGTTCATTCTGATCCTCATTTTACAGGTTTGAGAACGAGCACTTGCTCTTGCAGAGTGTACAGAGCGACATTAATGGACTGCTCCGAGTCCGCGACGACTTGACCTTGACAAAATCTGACCTGGAGTCACAGATTGAAAGTGTGAATGAAGAAATAATGTTTCTTAAGAAAAGCCACGAGGAGGTGAGAGCCGCAGAACATCATCCCATAGAAATGCATAAATTCAGCTCCGCTAGGAATAATGAAACTTTCATAGTTCACTTGAAAGAATATGATGCTTAGGGTGGGATTCGGGGCAAGATGAACACATGAAAAGGCAGCTTCCTGCGTGAATGCTATGTGTTGTTTGGTTATGGATCTGCTGGAGGTCTAAGCTCAAGCTCTTATCACTCCTTTAGCATCACATTTGCCATTTAAAGCCCTATAAAGAAAGTTAATCGACCACTACTCCTTCCCTCTTTTCAAGCAAAGACACAGACAGCTCCAGAATTTAAGGAATAAAGGTTTTCCTTAAGAATAGTATGTATTTTATGAGTTGTTACACAAAAGCATGCAGATGGGAACCATGACATCTATAATCCTTTTGTAGATTGAGCCCTGAGGAAATCACCTTTTTATAATATGTTTATACATTTTCTAAGATTTCTTGCCTCGAAATAAGTAATATTTTCTAACATAAGATGCAATATGCAATATTTATGAGGGGATTGGGTTGTTTTACCCTGAGGTGCTATTTAATAATTAAGAACTATTTCTGTGGACCGTGAATTTCCGATATTGAGGACTAGCAGCTCACTTGAAGCGATGCTAACACAAGCCTCGCTGTTGCAGGAAGTTCACAGCCTGCAAAAGCAGGTGGGTGGTTCCGTTAACGTCGAGGTGGACGCTGCTCCGAGTATCAATCTTGCCACTATTATGGAAAATATGAGACGGCAATATGAAGAAATGGCAGAGAAGAACCGCGAAGAAGCCAAGGAACGGTTTGAAAAGCAGGTAATGTTCAGCTACCTAAACACAGCAGGATCCTCTACCGTGTCTGGTTCTGGGTGACGGTCCCTTGGCTTGTTGTGTTTCAGACAGAAGAACTGAACCAGGAAGTCGCGATCAATATCGAGCAGCTGCAAAGCCAAAGGACAGAGATCACCGAACGGAGACAGATCTTCCAGGGCCTGGAGATAGAACTGCAATCCCAGCTTAACATGGTAAATCATCAGCAATGCTTAAAATCAGCAAGCGTGCTTAGTAGATAATTACACCGACAAATATAGAAACCATGAGTTTTTTCAGTCTACAAGCAATTTTGACATAAAGATACATCCTCTTGATAATGCAGCGTCTAAAACCTCCTGTTCTTTGCCTCGGCTATAGAAAAAGGCTCTAGAAGACACCCTGGCGGAAACGGAGGCCCGCTACAGCCAGCAGCTAGCTCAAATTCAGGCCCTGATCGCCAGCCTGGAGGCTCAGCTGCGGCAAATCCGCGCGGACATGGCAGCTCAGTGCGACGAGTACGCGGCGCTGCTGGACATCAAGACGCGCCTGGAGATGGAGATCGCCACGTACCGTCGCCTGCTGGAAGGGGAGGACAGCGGGTAAGGCCCCCAGGACGAGCTGCATGTTGCTCGGCTGCTCCGTTTCATCTCACGGCTGTCTTTAATAGAAATAGTATTTTACGTCTTTGGTAAAATTTGTGTTTTTAATGTATACTTTGCACAGGCATTTCCAAATGGATATAGCTACAGAAGAGACTGAAAAAGGTATGTCACACTATATTCTATATATAGAACTTCTGTATTTTTGGTGGCTTCTTTTGAAATGTTACGGAATTAATTAGTCTGGCATGAAGCAAGTAACACAGTTTCACAGTAAATATCCAATAAGTGAAATTTTATGCCAAGAGAAGATGCTTTATGTATATAACTCAGGTGCCCAGATTAAAACCCTAGGCTCGTTACAAGCCAACAGAATTACCGAATGACTCTCTGGAGGCCTTCAGAAGCATCTACTCCTTTCCACTGACCACACAGGTCCCTAAGTACACCGTGTAATTTTAAAATATCCCTTTCGGTGTAAGAATATTTCTAGCTTTTAGATGTACCAAGTTGGAGTTATTCCAGGGAGGTCCTTATATCCCACATGCTGCATGGGGAACAGCAGCAGCACCTGAATCCCCATGGAGCAGTCATGCAGTGACAGGTCGCCCGTCCGTATCCTTTAGCTCCTGGCACTGCTGCTCGTCTCCAGTGATAATACTCTGTCAATGTGCATTTAGCTAATTCACTGTTTCGCTTTATTAACAGAATCAAGTAAAATTAAGAAGATCAAGACAATTGTTGAGGAGGTGGTGGACGGCAAGGTGGTCTCCTCGGAGGTCAGGGAGATCGAGGAGAAGATCTAACCAGCCCAGCGCGGAGGCGGCCACCCTCGAGCTCCCTGCAGCTCCTGCCAGAGCGACACGAGCACGGGGCCTTGATCTAACTCTTGTGAAAGCAGCAAAGGTTGAAACCTGTCAGAGCAGCAAATGCCAAACTTCCTACTTCTTCTTTTTCTTCAGTGCAAATATGAATAAAAATAATGTTTTCTATCACTAGGTTACAAAGGACAAATACCCTTTGAACAGTTTGGGGTTTGCTTACGCAGTGATTAGATGAAAAAATAGAAATCAGTATTTTTATAAATGTGGTATTATTTCCAAGATAGATAAAAACTGTATCATAAGTTTGAAATACTGACATTTTAAAAACACCGAGGCAATGTTTACCAGTGTTTTTCAGAAACTCAAAGAAATGATTTTGCTCCTGTACTTAACAGGCTTTTAATGGTAGTCAACTCTTGTGAAGGCACCATGAGAACCTTCTCTTCATTTCTTCAGATTAGTCATTTCAGTGTCTGGTTCATTAAGTTTTCTCAGGCTTTCAATATATTCATAGATGAAAAGTTTAAGAAGGTATCTTCTGAAGAAACCAAACTGCAATCCAAGGTGTTGCAATCCAGCTTCTTCTCTTCTGTTAATGATAGTTGAACTATCATTCAAATGCAATGCAGCTTCACTTCAGTAAAAACTGATTTTCTAATAAATCACAATTGTCTATTTGGATCATCATATATTAAAATACAAAATTTAAGAAGCCATTTTATTCTTTTGCATTCTCTGTGATTTTTTTGATCACCAGGGGCTAACCAAGAAAGATAACTTATCGATAAGAATACATTTTGCCTATTAAACCTCTCTCGATTAATAACTGCACGTAACCTTTCCTGCAAAACACAAGTGCCCCTCCAGCCCTTCAGTCCAAGGAGTCAACATTTTCCTCTTGACAACATCAACACAAAAGCTGTCCCTTTTGAAATGTCATTTGTCCAGTCTGTTATTGACCGCACATAAACAGCTACCAACTAAAATAACCATTAGCTTTCACAGTAATGAGTCCCTGACTCCAAGTGATCAATACATGCCCATATGAATGTTTGCTTAAATCTCTGCGCTACCACTCATAAACAGTCCTGTCAGGAAGAACCAGCCATGCTGATGGATGCAGATAAAACCATATTCCATGCCTTACAGATAGGATCCAGTGCCTGAAGGTTTAGGACAGAAGATGAAGTTGAAAGGGTCAGTATAATCCATTATATTTTATGGTTTCATATTAACGATGAACAAGTCTCTGATGGTCCCTAAGTCTCTTCATGTGCTTTTGCGGAGCGTTCTTGCTTCCTAACCAGCCCCCAGCAGTGCTCACCTGGCAGAGGTTCACTAAAACATGTCATGGGAGTATTAGGAAGAGAAATCTTTTTTGACAGGCACACAGGAAGTTTGCTTCGAAATGGATCGTGCTACAGCCCCAGGCAAACTTCTACAGCAATAACCCCAAAGCAGGAAGGGGGTGCACAGGTAACGACAAAAAACATTATTTAGGATGGATTTAAATGTGAGAAGAAATTTCTGTGCACTGTTGCACACGGCGAAACATTATCGTGATGTCTGAGCTCTACCGCACCCATCCTCCCTCGCACAGCAAATATCTGGCGGGTATTGGATTTCCACCCCTGTGGACACCTGAAATCTGCACAGATCATTTAATTTGGTGAGGCGATACTACAGTGCCTGCCCTCCCACTGAAAGAAAGAAAAGGAGAAATTAAAGAATGTGCTGGGAGGCGTGAGGTGCTGCAGAAACACCCGCCCCGGTGTCTATAAAGGGGCTGCCCCGCGCCGGGATGCACCCGAGCGCCCGGCCAAGCAGGGCACCCCAGCACCATGGCCCTGTCCGTGCGCACGAGCGGCGCGGCGCGGCACTCCTCTGCTCGGAGCGGCCTCGGCGCCGGATCCATGAGGATGTCCAGTTCTAGCAGCGCAGGCGGCTTTGGCTTCGGCGGGGGGTCCACGGCAGGCTTCGGCGCTGCCTCTTTGCTTGGCTCCAGCTCCGGCCTCAGCGGGGGCTTTGGGGGCAGCTCAGGGGGCGGCTTGGGAAGCGGCTGGAGCACTGGGCTCGGGGGCGGCTTCGGCAGCGCCCTGGGCAGCGGCTACGGGGGCGGCCTGGGCAGCGGCTCAGGCGCCGGCTTTGGAAGCGGGTTTGCCAGCGGCTCAGGCGCCGGCTTTGGAGGCTGTTTTGGCCCGGGTGGCGGCGGGGGTGGCGGGGATGGGGGCCTTCTTTCTGGCTCAAAAAAAGAAACGATGCAGAACCTCAACGACCGTCTGGCCGCCTACCTGGACAAAGTGCGATCTCTGGAGGAGGCCAACACCGACCTGGAGCGCAAGATCCGCGAGTGGTACGAGAAGAACGGCCCTGGTGCCGGTGTCACTGGGTCGGGGAACGACTACAGCAAATATTACCCCATCATTGAAGATCTCCGCAGCAAGGTAACGAAGCACAGAGCTTAGCACGTCTCCTGCACCTGCAGTTCACCTAATAAGGTTTTAGATAAACTCCTGTCTGAACCTGAGAGCAACGTTTTTCTGCGTAGGTGATGCTTGTAATAGTCCTCTGTCTCGCTGCTTTGATATTACATTATGTGGATCTTTTTTCTTCTCTGTTAACTGCAATTCTGTCACAGTTCTCAATTTCTTTGATCACAAAATCAATTCCTGAGAGTCGTCCTGGTAATCTCTTCAGTGATTACAAGCTCTAGCTCATAATTTCTGTGACTGCCTATAGTCACAGGAAGCAAACTGGTGCTTTTCCATTAGGTGGGACATGCTGACTTACAGAAGCTGAAAATCTTGTCCTAAATGTTTTCATAGTATGTTAGACAAGGTTCCAAGGAATTACACTTAAATTTATCATCACGTTTAGAATTACAGTCACATAAATAGCTATATTGAGCTGTAATCCATCAGGCTATTAAATCATTTTTGAGAAATTATTTGCATTTCAGATCATAAATGCGACTATTGACAATGCAAGAATTATTCTGCAAGTGGATAATGCCAGACTGGCTGCTGATGATTTCAGACTGAAGTAAGTATATCGCAATATTAGAAAAATTTTTATTAGTATTTTACACACACTTTAAATCTTTCTTTGTAGAATCCTTTAATATAACTATAGAACATTATGAAAATTTTATATATTAAAAATTTAGAGCAAAAGCTATATAATCACCCAGTAATAACTTTGCATTGGACTCTACTAACCACAGGCAATATATATTTAATGATTTTCCTTAAAGATATGAGAATGAACTGGCTCTTCGCCAGAGTGTGGAGGCTGACATCAACGGCCTGCGCAGAGTTCTTGATGAGCTGAGCTTGACAAGAGCTGATTTGGAGATGCAGATTGAAAGCCTCAATGAAGAACTGGCTTATCTCAAGAAGAATCATGAAGAGGTAATTTTTTTCATAAATTCTTAAAAAGACAGTATAAATTTTGAAATGTGAAATATTTCCTTTATTTGTACTAGAATAGTTACTTGGTTTTGTTGTTTGTTTGACGTTCTTTTTTGAGCTTACTAAGCAGACAATCCAAACAAGGTTTAGGTTCTTGCTGATGCAGTATTACTTTTTCTCTCATTTTCTTTTTGCTATTGCTCCTGTTGCTACTTTTGTCATTTTTTCTTGGTCTTCTAAGTGATAAATGCAGATAGAGAAATCCTTAGGAATTTTTCCTAGAACTATACAGAATTCCTGTTAAAACATAATTAAAGCATCTATTTCTACACATACATACAAGTATATGTAAAATATATTTCTGGTAGAATCGTTTTGTCTTTCTTCAAACCTCCGCAGGAGCTTCAGGGCTTCCAGGGCAGCGCGGCCGGCCAAGTGAGCGTGGAAATGGACGCTGCTCCAGGAATCGACCTCACCAAGCTGCTGAACGACATGAGAGGGCAGTACGAAGTCATCGCTGAGCAAAACCGCAAAGAGGCTGAAGCATGGTTCAACGAAAAAGTAACCTCCTCACACACAGCAATTTCAGTCAAATAAATGTAAACATTAGTTAAATTTTTGAAACAGTTAACTTACACACTCTCCTTCCTTGACATTCCAGAGTGGGGAGCTGAAAAGGGAAATCACCACCAATACTGAGCAGCTTCAGTCTGGAAAAAGTGAAATCACAGATCTAAAACGGACTCTTCAGAGCTTAGAAATTGAACTACAATCTCAACTTGCCATGGTAGGTTAAGGGGAAGTCCAGCATTACCTAGTCAGTGAAAAATTTTCAACTTCAAAAATGTTGTTGAAGTTGTTGTTAAAGTCTGCCTATTAGCAATGAACCTATCCAGTTGTTTTTTCTAAACCATTTTAGTTGCTTTTGTAATTTCGAAGATTTTTTTTCCTTCTCAGTTTATTTAATATCTTTCTTACACAGAAAAAATCCCTTGAAGATACTTTGGCAGAAACGGAAGGTGGTTACTGTGCTCAGCTTTCCCAAATGCAACTTCAGATTGGGAATCTGGAGTCTCAGCTGTTCCAGGTGAGGGCGGATATGGAGCGGCAGAACGCGGAGTATCAGCAGCTTCTAGACATCAAGTCTCGCCTGGAAATGGAGATTGAGACTTACCGCCGCCTGTTAGACGGCGAGTTTGTGTAAGTAACAAATCTACATAAAATAGCTTCTCTATTTTAACTTCTGTAACAATACTCCTTTTTGGGAAAAGAAGAGGTATAAACAAAGGGTCAGTTCACTAAAGACAGTAAGTCACATAGTAAGATTTTGAAATAATTATAGCTGGTAGCTCTTTAAACATATAATATTTAGGGAGATTCAATCATTCCATTCTGTATTTATGTTAACCTATGAATGAAAGGAATAATCTTATTTCTCCTGATCCTGGTAAACATTCTGCAATATTACATGTGTCTACAATTTGGTTTTAGGAGCGCTGGACAGGGAGTTACATTTGAAAGCTCATCTTTGACGGGATCCAAATCACAAACACAATCACTGGATTCTTCCCAGGGTAGGTAGATCTTGACTGAATAAAACTTATTTTTACAACTGCTATAATAATTCAGCCCACTGAATTTCAAATAAATATTACTGCATGCACATGGTAATAATATATACAGTTGTTTTACCTTACTAGTAAAACTAGTTGATACAGAATTAGTTAAGTACTCACACAGAAATCTCAATGATGTCAGCATAGGCATGAAAATCCCCAATAATATTACTTTCAAAATCATTCTTGTAACTAAAACAATGTGTGCTCTCTGATTTAAGTATGTCAGAAAGATCATCATAACAAGAAACCAATTTGAAAGCAAAAAGGATTGAACTATTTATGTAAGCATGATGTTCTGTTTTGTAATTTTAAACACTTCAAATAAACAAAACTTTTTTTTTTGGTTTATGA
Source organism: Nothoprocta perdicaria (assembly GCF_003342845.1). Lineage (NCBI taxonomy): Eukaryota > Metazoa > Chordata > Aves > Tinamiformes > Tinamidae > Nothoprocta > Nothoprocta perdicaria. The sequence continues at coordinate 121,978 of NW_020455514.1, forward strand.
TGTTTAGATCCTACGAAAACCAGAAAGATCAAAACAATTGTTGAGGAAGTAGTAGACGGAAAAGTTGTTGCATCCCACGTTAAGGAAGTTGAAGAGAAGATATGACACAATCTGCTATTGTAACAGATCCATTCATTCCATTCTTCCTTAAAAACAATAGCAGATCAATATCTTTGTTCTTCTGCATGAAATGATAGTTTGGCTTATTTGATATGATTCTTCTATGCAAAAAGAAACATATATTTTTCATTCTCATGCAATATAATTTCTGCTTCAGTCTTTAAGTATTGGCTTGTATTATTTTCACCATGTACTTCAAATGTGTCATCAATTCTTTGTTTAGCAACTGAAAACACGGTGCACACGTTAGGCATTCAGATATACTTGTGGTTGCTTTTTTAATACTTTTAATAGGTAAAATAATTTTGCTCTTCAAACCTCTTCTTCCAGTTCTCTTGAGTAATAAAACAGAACTCAACAAGCTTTAAACTCCCTTGCATCCTTTCTATGATAGTTCCAGATTGCAGCTCATGATCCGTATTTGCTATTTTTGTTGGGTATCTTGCCATGTACTCTGTGCATGTGGGCACATGTTGGCCTTCATTCACCATGTAAGGACATTAATCCACTGGTAGAACACGCATATAAATAAAACTGTTTAAACATGGGATTAAAACAGTACTTAATAGCACACAATTTAAAAATCGCACTCTTGAAGGATTAAACAAGCAGAACAACACAGTGTAATATGTAGGAATGCTGTAAGCGTAGCGGAGAAAAAGAAAAGGGCGACCTTCATTTGAAAGCAGCAGCAAAGCAGCGCTCAGGCGCCCCGAGTGCCACCTGCTGGGAACACAGCCTGATTTTCTGAATTGCAAACCTGACTTTCTGAACTCCACTCAAATGAACTATTTTAAAGAATTTCATCCCGAACACAATAATAAAGCACAGCACAACTCCTTTAAAATTTACACCCAATTCTTTGAAAATATCAAGTTTCTTTTTTTATTGTTAGCAAGGCATTTGAAGTGTTGTTAGCTAGCATTTCAAGGAATATAATTCACATTTGTTTGTAGATCATCATCCTGTCTGCTCCTCAAAACAACAGACAGATTTTGTAAACCTCCACACAGGAACAGTAAAATATATGTGAAGATACTCTCAAAACAGAAAATAAATCCTTTAACTACTATTATGCCACCCTATTTGAGAAAATTCAATGAATGTAAGTAGTCTGGAAGAAAAGTATTTGCTTTCCCTTCAATACATTGAAAAACTACGGAAGAATAAGCAATAACTTGAGGCAAAATACAGAAACATGAATAGTAGGGCTGACTATCGACCACCGCTGGTCATGCAGCTACGCATTATATATTGATATATATACACGACAGCAGAGCTAGTAAAAATACATTGCAGAAACACAGCTGTGCAAGCCTGTGCATAAACGCAGTTGCTTCCACCTACCTTTAGGTTTCTTGAATCTCGCAGCCAGATGTCTTTGTACCTGAAAGAAAAATTAAGAAAAAAAAAAACGCTTTAGTGTCGATCTGTTTTAAAAACGTTTTATAAATAGTATCATCTGGCAAGCTTTCATGTGCTAGTGAGCCTCAAAGAAGATTTGTGCATAGACATGTTTTGGGGCATGAAGTTTAGCTCGTGGCACCAAAGCCAATCTGGTTGCACATGCTATCTCCTGCATAGCATATGCCATCCAGTGCACTGCAAAATTCTACATTTTTGGATTATTCTTTTAACCTGCTAGACAATCTTGACGTTGACTCTGGTGCACTGAAGACATTCTCAGTCCCAGAGAGCTTAAAACTCACTGCAAAGAATTAGTATCGTAATTCAAAGGAAAAGGAAGATTTAAAATTACATTTAATATTCTTGTTTGCTTGAATACATAGGCTCCTCATATTAAAGTTCAAAATGCTTTAAGGTCTAACATGTCAAATTTCTTTGATTGATTTCTAATTGCTTTTTTTTTTCTTTTATATTATCTGAATACTCTCACATCATGAATGAGAAACAGTGTATTTTGTCTTTAAAATCAACTGAACTAGAATTAAGACACTTGTGGAAAAGATGGTGGACAGCAAAACAGTCTCATCTCAGTCCCAGTCTGTCAAAGAATAGCAGCTAACTAAGAAAAATAGGATTGAAACACAGGACTCTTTCACAGGTGCCAAAAGCAGAGCCAAGAGCAAAGAAACCTTACGCACTCAAGCAGAATTTTAAGTGGTACAATACTTATAAAAATATATTATTTACAGAAATCACAGAACAGCAAAAAGGGAACCTATCTCTTCTACCTCCCAGTAGCTCTCCAAAGAATGTGTAAGGATCTTGCACTTTGCACGCTCTGCATTGACTGTGAACACACAGAAGGCAACGAGACACTGTAATCTCCTTCAGCACCAGGACCGACACTTTTTGGGACCGCACATCTTTGTCTTCAGCATCTGCTCATCAGATCCTTCTGCCAAAAGGCAAGCAAACCCCTTGCAACAAGCTGCAAGAGCAGGGCTGGGTATTTTTGTGTTCCGAGCCCATGGAAATGCCAGCTGAAAGGCTGCCTGAAGCCTGATGCTCTCGAAGAGGGACAATCACCAGCACTGCACTTGGTCAGCCATATCTCTGCCCAGCTGAGCCCTGCAAACTCTCCAAGATGCCAACGGGGCAATGTCCCCATGTACCCTGTGCTCCGCGAGCCTCCTGGGCAGGCACGTGGCAGCAGCACTGCCAGCTGTGTGTGTGCCCGGCGGGACACCGCTCCCTTCCCTCGCCTCTATCGCTACACTCACAAGCCATGCAACTTGAATTTTGCCTTGCAACTCTGCAAAAAGGTTAGGTTGTAAAAAATAACAATTATGCTGCAACAAAACCACAAAGACATGGTATGTATTAGTTTCAGCATATTATATCACCACGCTAATCACTGCAAAAGTAATACGTATTTGAAATTAAAAAGAAAACTATTGAAAGGCTCTGAAAGGCTCTGACCTTCCAGTGCTTGCTCCAAAACAGAGCTCTGCAGCTTTAAAATCTGCCCGTACTTTCCCCCCGCGCTCTGCTCTCACTGCAGGCGCCGGGCTCTGCAGCAGCCACCTCACCCTATCAAGGAGGCTCCGCTCGCCAGGGTGGAGGATGGGAAGGGAATGGAGCTATCCCAGCTCCTCGGTGGGATCAGGGCAAACTATGAAAGGCTCACCACCAGAAATCAGATAAAGACCCCTCGCTCAGCAAGGACGCAGGTAATGGCTCCACACACGCACGCACCTGCCAGGGAGGCGATCCCGCGCTCTGCAAGTGCTGCCTCGCTCGCCAGGAGGTACAGTATTGCCTTTGCAATGCAGCAGAGCAGCGGGGAAGGGATTTTGATTTTACTGCAGTAAGACTTGAGCTTGAAGACAGGGCCGTATGCTTTGTCTAGAGCGTGGAATGCACACGGAAGGAATACCGGGTAATGCATCTGGATGTTCTCCTGTACCTGCAATGGTGATATTGTTGTGATTTAAAAAATGATGACATATGCAGTAACGTGCATAGCTCCATTTAGTCATCCCAAAGGAAAAGAGTATCATGGAAATCGAAGAGACTGGACAGAAGCCATTTATACAAAGGTTTACAGTTCTTAGCACTTTTGTAAAAGTGTATCTTCTCAAGAATTATTTTATATTGCTCTCAGTAAAACTGTCATAATTTCTGCAAATATTATTATTTTGTGGAGATTTATTAAAGGTTATCAAAACACACTTACAAATTTAAATAGAGAACATCTCTAAAAGACCGTTTACAACCACTAAATGTCAGGAAATCCAGGCTGAAAAATATGCATTATATCTCTCAGCTGTACGTAGGTACTGCAGAAATTTTGGACTTGTTTATTAATCCAGGCCAAAGTACCTAACACAAGTTAGCTAATCTACACAGCCTTCCAATGACACAGAGCAACCATAAACCAGACTAAGTCAAATTCTGTCCTGTGTTTGGCACAAGGCAGCCAGCCTATTGCTATATTCTGGTCTCATTAACTCTGCAGTATCTAAGCACCAAAGGACAACGGAAGAATACTGAGCTGAAAAGTGTTCACTTGTGCATTAGTCAAATGTAGATTTTTCACCAAAATAACGAGCTGGTGAAATGGCAGTAAGCTAGTGTATTAACAAAACCAAATAAAAAAAAGCCGTATTTTATTTTACTTGCTTGCCAAGACCTGAACTAAAGCATAAAACCAAAGGTATGAGCATACATGTGGACAGCATGCCACCTTCTTCCTTCCCCCGCAGCAGCATAGAGGGATGCTCACTATACCATACATAAAAGATTAATTAATCATGTCTAGCTTTACCAAGTTAATATGAATCTAAAAAAACTGCAATTAGAGATATTTTTGCATTTTTACATTATTTAAATATTTTAATACTGTTATCTTTTCTGTATCTACTGTAGCTAGAAGAAGCTACAATTAAAAGAATGGACAGAGATGCAGAAGCATTAAAGGCAGCCAGAGCAGAACTCAGTGAAGCCAGACGGCAGTGGCACCATATGCAAATTGAAATTGAATCGCTCCATGCTGTGGTAAGCATGGTAAAATGATACTCAAAATTTACTAAATTTGGTAACGTAGGGAGGATGCAGAGCGCATAGACTGCTCAGTTTTCCTGTGACACTGAGCTGACTATCATCTTAATGATACAGGTAAATCCCGCAACCTGTGAAACACTAGTAGTGAATTGCTGGTAAAACAAGAAGCTACATTTTTTAATTCTATCTTGAATCAATATGTATTTTAGAAAGAAGATTAACAGCAAAAGTTTTATCTTAAAAGTTTTACTTCTGTTGCTTAAAAATAGTCTTAAAAGAACTGGTTTAAAAATACATTGTCTGATTGCTAATGAAAAGTATGTATTACATCTTTACACATACTTCCTAAATCTTAAAATATGAGTTAAATTTAACAGGAAAAGGGTTTGGAACGTTCACTGCGTGCCACAGAGCAGCAGTACCATATGCAACTTCAAAATTTAGAAGCTGAGATTGAAAGCTTAGAGAAAGAGCTACAGGAAGTGAGAAGAGGGATTGAGAAACAGCTTCAAGAACATGAAATCCTACTGAACACTAGGATGAAGCTGGAGGAGGAAATAGCAACATATCGCAGTCTGCTTGAGCAAGAGGAGAACAGGTATTTGCTGAGAAGAAATGCTCAAATTCATACTTAATTCCAGAACTCATTGAAATCACCATCATTAATCATCATAATTAACCATCATGTAGTTACATGAACCAATCACTGAGTTACATGTTTACATATGTATTTAAAGTTTACACTATAAAACCCTTTAAAATGTTTTCATTTTATCTTATATGAATATGTATATGTACTCACACACACATATATATATGCACACGCTCAAAATACAACATTTTAAATGATTTCATGAACAAGCTCCAAGGCACTCAAAGGTATATTTTACAAAGCCTGAAGCATTTCTCTGTTTTTTTCATGTTTATGTTTAGGTATATTATTTGCTTTGCTGAATTTAGCTTGTAGGCTTTCTACAGACAATTGGGGTTCCAATCACAGCAACTGTGAAAATCATTTAATTTTCACCAATTTGCAATGAAAATACTGTATTTTCATTGTATCTATGTTTGTAAATAACATTTTTAAAGTGAAAATATGTGTATATATAATGTCTCAATACATACATTAAGACTTACATGCTATTATCATTTGCTTCACATAATTACACATAATGGCTTTCAAAGGAATGCTGCCTCCCTTAGGCACTGCTAGAGAAAACAGGGAACTTCAGCCCCAAAACCCCAGCATGCGTCTGCACAATAGGGGCCCAGACAGGGGGTCAGTCTCCTATTTAATGCTTTTAACTCTGTGAAAGCTCAGATACACAACTCAGGCTCAAAGAAGTCAAATACTCTTCTGGGCTAAGAGCAACCTGAGGGAAAATGAAAAAATAATGGTGAAATATACACAAAATTTTTCACCAACTTTTTCTACCCAAAATATAAGAAATCCTAACAAGTAATTATTACGGTCGACCAGAATTTCTCATGGCTCCTGCATTTTTCAGATTTTCCCCATTTGCTCATAACACAAGCTGTAGATTAAAATAATTCAGTATTAGATGACTGCAGTATTTTTTCCTTTTGCAGGTTTCGTTGTTCTATACCTGACCAAAAGGATGACAAAAAGCCTACTACTAGCAAGATTGCCTTTACGCTGCCTTCCAGTGAGTTTGTTATAAAAATCTCTTCCCCCACCTGAGTTTCCTAAGTAGTAAATCACATATTTTTCACAGCAAAAACAATATAATGCTAAAAATTTCCGATTTGTGTATGCCTGGTACATCCACCTTTTCTTTTATAGATGGTGTAAAGAAGCATGAAACAGAGAAGACGGAATTGGTGACAAAACAAGCCATTCTAGATGGCAATATTACAAAGGAAAGTGCTGAAGCTCATGGCACTATACAGTAAGATAAACGTGAATTTAATAAAGTAACAACTATAAGTGAATGGAGGGCACTAGGGCACTGCTTTTCACTATCTTGACTTCTTTTATTAGCATGCTTTATTATATAGAGATAAGATGTTCTATAGTAACATACATTGACTGAAATGTTATTAATAAACTAGATTGTAAAGACTCTTCATTAATATTTATTTAATAAGCTATTGATATCATAATGATGCTTCTAATTGGGAATTTCTATTTCTTACAAGAATTATGCTATTCATAACTCAGGTAGTTACAGCTAAAAGAGATGATATCATGTAGGCAAAGTCCCTATAAGACAAATCTATATTTACATGTGTAAATTTAGGGAACTTACAAACTAGGTTCCTCGGTAGGCATGTAGAAGCCTGTTTAGTACATACTGTTCATCTTAACTTACTCTACTAGTGTTGGATTGCACCATTCTGCTCTTTAATTCTTTTCTACACTTGCATCTAACATAACATTTAATATAAATTGCAGTGTACCATGTCACTAATACTTAACTATAATTACCTGCTGAAACCATGTATAAATTTGTATTAAAAAAAATAGATGCCTATGGTCTAATAATACACGTTTCATACATGAAGCTTATTTTAACACATAATTTGTGCATCTTGCACAGATAATTTAAAAACAGATCCTAAAATGCATTTCCAGGATTAAATCAATACTGGTGATATTCGATATTTCCGTGCCTAAATATCACTGAAGCAGCTGCACTTTCTCTTCTCCATATTTCAGTTCAGCCTTTTCTTTCTAATTTTATGTGGAACTACATTCTGAGGATTGAAGCTAGAATTAGATTGTTCACCTCTCCCTTTTTTGAAAGTTTTCAGCTGCACAAATTTTGTCTTGCCCGCTGTAGCAGAGCAGCTTCTTGCAAGCAATTTGAGACCAGATTACAAACTTCCTCCTTGGCAGCAAGCTGCCTGATGCCATTAGAGCAATGGCTTTCTTTTGCATCCATGTCAACTTAAAGTACAAAAATAAGGAAATCTTGCCCTTTATTTAGCTTTCCTGAGAATGCAACTGTAAAAAAAAAAAAGACAAGAATTCTGGGATCTCAGAATCCAAGTAAAATAACTTGGCACTCTTATTATGTAATTTCTCATTACATTTTAAAAGCAATCCTGAACACTTGCATTGCATAATGCCTAAAGGATCACAAATACATTTGCTTTCTGGTTACAGGACAGAAAAAGTGGATGAAGTTATCAAAGAATGGGAAGGTTCCTTCTTTAAGGACAACCCTCGCCTAAGGAAAAAATCAGTTTCACTGCGCTTTGATCTCCACCTGGCAGCAACCAACGAAGGATGCTTACACACAAAGCAGAAAATGCTCCCGGACATTGAAGTCAGGCTGGTAATGAGGAGGTCTTGCAGTATTCCTTCCATCAAACCTTAACCTACAGCAAATTAACACAAGGGTCATTTGCAATGGGCTCTGGAAATAAACTGCAAAGCGACTTACATGGTCTCTATCTTGCTAGAATATAAAACCTTAGCAAGTCTGTACTTTGATTAATAAAATTAAAATGTTAAGTCTTTTAAAGGAAAGGGAGAAGGACAAGGGAGTTAGATTTCAGAATCTAACTTCTACTAGTTTTTTACTCTGGGTATGGTTCTTTAATTTTCTCATTATTATTGTTATTTTGTAGTATTACATCAAGTATTTAAGAGTTAAACTATATCTTTATATCTTGACATATGCTGTCTTTGTAAAAGAGAAATTGCTTTCTCTTTCTGGAAATGAGAATTACATATTTTATCCTCATAATTACTCACTGTAGCATACTCATAATGACTGATGAAACCTTGCAATAGTTTATACCACAACTGTCATACTTACCAAAATGTATTTTAAAACATTTTCTAAAAACAAAACAAGAAATATATGCAAAGATGCTCTTAAAATATGTATCATTAGCCTCAGTACGGATCCAGTGTTGTTAATACTTGAGTATTTGGCATCCTGAATGTAATAGCCTGCCATTTTCACTATGCAGTGTTTCTTTGTGCTTATACTGTGTACATTTTACAATACTTGAACTAAGTTTTAATTGCTTTAAGGCACTTTAAACAGGGATATGAATTTACCAAAGTAAATGATAGCACTACAATAAAAAGTAATAAAACTAAGTTGGACCATACATATTTTCTGAGTTTGATATGTGTATCTTAAGAACGGACTAACAAAAAAAAATACAATAAAAAGTGAGAAAATCTGTAGCACTGCAGCTGAGTGCTTTTTATAAGTCTTCTGTACAATTAGTAAATCTTAAATTTGCTAAGAATTTTGATGATAACAGGCGGAGTGCGCATCCTTCTTGGCCTGCAACAACTATTATTGTTTAGTATATCCTGTAATCCTGACTGGATCTCAAGTACTTTGTTCTGAGCGTTGCACCAAAAAAAAAGTAAAGATATCATCTAGCGTACGAAGTTTACCATCTAAAAGACAGCAGACAAGAAGAAATACACTGCAAGTAAGTACATGTCTCTAGACCACAATGCTCCTTGTGTTTTTAACTTATCTAGTGCAGCTCAGTAACTCAGCTCGATGTTCTTAATATATTATAGAGGAATGCATGAAGTCAAAATCAGGAACAAAACTAGGTTATATTTAACAGCTTAACAATGACTTTCTCACCTGTTCTTCACAAAATTCTATGGTGTTAAGCTGCTGGACTGAAACGAGGCTAAATTTAGGTGATAATCTGAGGAACCGGTGGATTCTTATATTCTTTTAATTACCAAATGGAAGCTACGGATCATTCAATTCTTCAACGAATTTTCACTGTGGTCACAGATACAGTGTACACAGATAAGGGCAGGGTTATTCTTTCTTCATCCATTGAAATGTGTTTAGGGAGACAGACAAACTTGTTTAGATGAAGTGTTGGCATCAGGAAAAAAGCCTGACTTGCAGCAATGGAGGATCCTATTCCTTTAATCAAAATAAAATCAATGTATGTTTCTGCTTCTTATCTTGCCAGTAGCGTTCACCGTTTGGCTCTCCGTCAACTGCCATATCCACGAGGTCCACCAAAAGTCTTCTTTTAGAGGTGTCAAGATTTTCATCTCATTAGCCACACTGCCGCACCTCAGCTCCCAACCTTTTTATTTTGAATTCAGGCACCTCAACAATTTTCAGTGCACAAAACCATCACATGTGGGACACTGATGTTTGAACGTGCTCCTGTTCCTCTGACGTTCAGAACTGCTTGTAAATCAAAGCTTGTACACGCAAGCTTTTCACCTCCATATACAACGCTTCTTTTCCGCTCGCATTTCCACAGTAACCTGTTCCAGATTATTTCGGAGCTCCATGCCTTGTCTAACTCACAGTCTTTGACAATTCTGCCAAGTACTTCAGCTTCTCTGCCCAGTTTAGTCCAAAACCTGCACAGATTTGGAACTGTTTCTCAGGGCCCGCGGCATCAGCCTTCCCCATGCACATGCCCGTGCTGCAGGGCACTCCTCTGTGCCTCCCCTCACGGGAAAACGCCTCAGTTTTCCTCACGGTATCCCGAGGGAGGGCGGACGTCGGGCCAGGCCCCGCGCCCGCTCCCTCTCCTCACAGCGTCGCTGCCCGAGGCGGCGCCAACGGTCGCGCCCTCCTCGTGCTCTGCCTGGGCATTCCGAACGGCAGATTCGCCGCACAGAGACCACGTGCTACAACCAGCCGCTCCCTCCTCGTCACCGACCGCCCCGGAGCCGTTAACGAAAACCCGGGCGGGGGCTGCCAAGCCTCGGCGGGAAGTACGTGGGTGCCGGTGTGGAAAGTGCGGAGGGAAACGCGCAGGTAGGCGGGCGGCGCCCCGCATCTCCCTCCGGCAGCGGGCGGAGGCCGCGCCTGCGCACAGCTCCCGGAGCGGCCCTTACCCGCCGCGTGCCGCAGATTCGCCACGGCGCGCCGGGGCCTCCTTCCTTCCCGGCGGAGTTTGGAGGTTCGCGCCCGGTGGGGACCCCGCGGTGGAAGGGGCGACCCCGGCGACGCCTCCAGCGGAACTCGAGCGGCCGCCGCCGCCGGCGTGCGGTGCGGGAGCTGCGTGTGGAAAGTGCGGCGGCGCAGGCGCGGCCCGCGCTGCCGCCCCAGCGCTGTGGGGAACAAAGGGAGCGCGGCCGGGCCCGGAGCCGGTGAGTCGGGACGGCGGCGGCGCCGGGGCTCGGCGGGCCCAGCCGGGGGGGTTCGCCCGGCCCGGCCCCACCGCCGCCCCGGCACGGGGACAGCTGCGGGGGGAGGGAGCGGGGTTGTGGGGGGAGGCGGCGGGACCAGCCCGGCCCCCCCGGTACCGGGCGCTGGGGGGGATCGGAGCGAGCGCGGGGCGCGGGCAGCGCTTCCCTCGCGGGGACGAGGCGGCAGCGGCCGCGCTCCCTCGGCGGCAGCGGCGCCTCCGCCCCGCCAAGCTCCGCGAGCGTTTTGGGGTGAAAAACTGGGAAAATAAGAACACGAGGCGCGAAGCTCCGCGCGCGGCCTACGCTGAACAGGGGCCGCTGCCGCCGCGACCCGGTCGCTTCCGCCGGTGCGGCGGTTTCTGCTCCCCTTCACAGCACAGAAACGCGTACCGAGGCCCTGTGTGCGTGAAGTCCCGGTTCCTGAAGCAGGCCATGTAAAACAGTGATAAATGTCATCCTCAGTTCCGAGGGTAAAGTGTTGCTCCTGAAGCCCTGGTTATTCCTGACCGTGGAGATAAGACATGTCTCTGCAGCACAGCTCTTTAAGGACAGATCCCTTGGAAAGCACACATGCTTTGAAAGAGCATCCTTTAGTTCCCAAGAAACCTTGTTTTGTCTTTATTCCAAAACTTTTTTTTTTCCTTAAGTTGTTAATGATAACAATTGAAGCTTCAGAGATTTGGGAAAGCTAGATATTAAATAGCATGATATTCTCTTGTTTTTCAGAATTACAAATATAATGTCAGGTGGCTGAAAATTTGACTGTCAAAATGTCAAGTAAGTTTTTTTCAAATTTTTCTTCTTAAATCTGATGAACTAAAGATCTGATTTAGCAGAAACTACCTGTGAGATAAGTTTATTATTCCTTGTGTAAAGAGGAGTGATAAGAAGCGTAGTCATTTCTGAACAAACTCTTGGGCTTAAATCTTGCTGGTGATGATTTCTGACCTCTCAAGTGTGACCAGAACTTGCCCTCTTCCTGTTTGTCTCTGAGCGTGCTGTAAAATAGGAATCACTACTTCTTGTGTCCAAATCTTGGTTTTCATAGAAAATTCAAACATCAGAGTTAATCCTAAATACTTTTTGCTCTATGCTTTTGTTTACTTTCTTTTAAAAATGCATTTAAATGCATTTTATAGTCTTTAATTTTATGCCTAAATAAAAGGCTAAATAAGGGGAAACTTTTGAATGCAGGTTCTCTCTTTTCCTCTAAATCTTTGAGCAGTCTGGATGCCTTTAGGAATTCTTTTGCATTTTCAAGAAAAATGTTTCTGCTTGCATTTGTCTTTCAACAGAAAGGCCATCTTATGCTCCGCCTCCTACCCCAGCTCCCGCAACCGTAAGTATAGAGATTTTTCTCCTTAACACAGATCTGGTGATGCAGCCTTTAATAACCTCCCACAGCAATAACACTGAAGGTGCATCAGCTTCCTGCACTGGCAACATAAACTAACTGTGTTTCGTTGGTAACGTGATATGCCTTGTTTAAATCCATCTTAACAGTTTTTTAAAGCAAATTGTGAGTGTGTGTGCGTGTATATATCTATATAATATATATATAAAAGAGCAAACTGATACACACTTAAGTCTGAAATTTCATACCCAGCTTTTACCAAACCATGGGCAAATACTGTGTGTCTTGGTGTTTCTTTTCTACCTACCTACCTGACTTTCAGTAGAATGTAATAACAGGCACACTTTGGAGCAGAATAACCAAACACAGTGCAAATCTTATTCAAACTTTTTGAAATCGCTGGTATTTTGGATTCTGCATGAGAAGTATTTTACTCCGTTTTGGAAAGATACTTTACAGAAACACAAAACATGGCCTTGAATCACGTTCAGTGTGGTCAGGAGGAAAGCACCTGAAAGCAAAGATATCTGTTCTGTAGCATTTGCTCTCCTTTAATGTCAATGCAGTAATCCTCAAATGCAAGACAGGAGATGGTTGCACTAATTTTCTGTGCAAAAGATGCTGGTGAAATGCTTGATGAAAGAGAATTTGAAAGCTTTGATCCAGGTATCGGAGATGAAATGTGCAGGATGGAATCTAGATGAAATATGCTCCTTCACATTCATTGTGCCAGACTGCATTATATGCTATATTGTATAAGCAGAATGTTCTTAAAAACGTGTGAAAATAAAAAAAAATACTACTTTTGGCCTAGTTTGAAAGTTTTCATTTTGTACACAATTCTATAGATTTTTGTGAATATTAGAAAAACTGATGGTTTCTGCTCTTACAACTGGATTCCTGCATCAAGAACCAGGCGAACACATAGAGCACATTGCTTCCCTTGGGACTGAGCATGGCTGCAGATGTTAAATGCAGTATATTGATATGGCCATTAATATTGAGTGGGGGTTTTTTTCCTCATTTTTAACCCGAGTCAGTACCCTTTAGAAGAGTACATGCAATTTCAGCTCTTCAACACGAGACATATTGCCTGTTTTATAAGGATCTTGTGCGCTCTATAAATTACTGCATACACAGTCCTTGACGGTCTGTGCTCTGTTAATGCAAGTCAAAAAAACAGCAGTGGACAGACTTTGCCTCCAGCTTCTGTGAATGCTCTAAGCTAAGCATGAACAGTCCCCTCTCACTGCAGTATTATATCTGTAGTAACAACTGTCTAATGTAATGATAGGTAATTCCCGTGTAATATTCACACCTGTCTTGCAGAAATAAAGAATTAAGCACACAGCCTGCAAAATGAAGAATTAAGCACACAAAGCTTGCAACGGTTGTCATCCACTTTTGTTGGAGATGTAATTCATTTTATTCCAAACCTGTTATGTAGTGGTAGTGAACTACAGGAAGACCACAGCTTGTTAAGTAGCAAGTGGGTATACCACGATCACGGGCACACAGGCCTTGTTAAGAGTTTGGCAATAAAACATGCATTTGAAGACTGGTTCTTAAAGAATAATTTTGTGCTTGTATGCCCAGCAATAAATAAACTATGTGTGTCCACATATGCTTGAGAACTTTGCAAGTGAATGGAGTTTAGTTTATAGGCTCTTCTTGCTCCCTGTTTTATCTGTGTAGGTGCCACAGTGGTTCTTCCGGTGTTCCTGAATGCGCTCATTGATTCTATTAATTAATTTATTTATTTTATTCTGGGAGGATGGTGGGGAAATGATCTGTAATGGATGCAGTGAGCAAATTATTTTGAAAGACTCTTGATCTATATGTTTCCTGTTAGGGCCAGAGTGCCTAATAAACATGAAACTCTATGTAATGGAATGTTAGGACCACTACAATCCGGATTTATATGTAGATGATGGGAGGGATTAGAAAGAATTAAGCTTTCTGTACAGTACTGCAGGTGAAAACAAACTGATCCAATTCAAGAGTCAATGAAGATTCAATGGATTCAATGAAGTAGTGATCTGATAAGATTAGCTTGTAGTTTCTAACCTATGGATTTTATTGCAGTGGTTCAACTCCGTCATTCAGCAATCTAGTTCATAACTGAATTACATCTCCTTGAATCATCATGTCCTCGGTTTTCTAATCTCATAGTTCCCTAAAATATTTAAATACTGCAGATCATCAAGAAAGCCTTCCGATATTGCTAGTGGTGCACAGATGGTGCTTTGCTTGAGAGATTCTTTCCTGTTGCTAGAATTAATGCTTGTTGGAAAGGCAGGGGGATGGAAATAAGGCTAGATGGAGATTTTCATTGGTTTCACTTGGCTAAAAACCCTGTTTCCTTGATAGGTTTATATTGGAGTAACTTTTACATATTAAGAAGATACCAACTGCTACACCTCATTTGCTTGTTTAAATTCTGATTGCTTTTGCATGTCATATTGCAGTTCACTTTCATTTCTGTGTTTTCCTCGTTTGAGCTCATTTCTCATTCGTGTTTTTGTCTCATTTGTTTCCATCAGCAAATGCCCAGCACACCAGGGTTTGTGGGATACAATCCATACAGCCATCTGGCCTACAACAACTACAGGCTGGGAGGGAACCCGGGCACCAACAGCCGGGTCACGGTAGGAGAATCAACTATTACATCATCCGGCAAACATCAGGAATTGACCAGAAATGGCTTTAGAGTTAGGTTCTTCTGCATCTTGGCTGCTGCCGCTTTTTATAAAACAAAAATTACTTCTGATTTTCCCCTTCCCCTCTTTCCCTTTCCCTGTGAAACCTTCTACAGGAAAATAGATTTCTGTTCAATAGGGAAAAAGTGTGACATGGAAGTGCGATAGGGAATCCGAAAAAGAAGGACTTTCCATGGTCTTCAGTGGCCACCAAGTACTTAGGGAGAAGATCTATAGTATGTGAGTCTAAATTATTCTTGAAGGGAGGGAACTACTAATTTTATTGAGGTTTATTAGCACAAAAAGAAGATACTTTCCAAACTGGTGAACGTCTGTAGTTACTGTGTCATATAACTGAGTCACGCAGGAGATGCAAGTCTTTATTCTGTACTCTGTGGGTATGAGGCAAATGAATGTTAAATCCATTTTTCAGGGTATAAATGAAGTGAGATGGACTCAAGTGATGAGAGAGAGGTAGCAGTTTCTTTCAAATACAGATAAAAGTTCTGAGCATCAGGTGTAGTCAGGAAAGGAAAACAACCTGTGGAAAGTGTAGCTTTTCAGTAACTAACACAATAAAATTAAGTAAATCCCTAAAACTTTTAAAACACAACCAAAAATAAAGCGGTCCTTTAAGTCTTATATTTTTAAGGGTTTTTTTTCATGTAAAACTTTCTCAAAACACTTCAATTTGGAATATAGCATAAAGAAAAACTAATAAGCAATCGATGGCATTTTTGATGCTCTAGTCATCCTTATGACTCTTCTGTAAACTTCCATAGAAGTTCATCTGGTTTATTAAAACGTTTACAGGAAAGACTTGTCCTGTACCAGCTGCAACATCGATATTTCTCTTTTGATAGAGAATAAATTAGGTGTTGTCTCAGAATTTTCATTGTTTCTGTATGTCATAAGCATATGCAGCCTTCTCTGCCATGCATATACCGCTATATGTATGGTGTCTTTAAATTCCTATTAATTTAAAAGCATTGAACAATTTCCGTTAATGTTTTCCAAATCCATCTGTGCGTGTATATATGTATACATTTTGGTAATGCATATACCTCATGTACATTATTTATATCTATATGCAATTCTGTATGCATTGTTTCATAGAGCTTCATAAATTCAGTAAAATGAAGTATCCAGAGGAAAAAATTGGAAGCTGAATACTGAACACTAGCTGCTTTGGCCAGATCCAAGTATTTGGTTAACCTATGGCCATAGTGTTGGAAAGTTTGAAACTTCTTTGTATTTTCATAAAAATGGTCCCACTTAATACAGTGGACATCCTCACACGTGTAAGTGCTTGAAGAACTGAGGTTTTCAGAAGCTGCAGTCGATGCCTTACGAAGCTGTGCTCTAAGGTGCTCTGTAGCTTGAGGGGACAGGAATGGGTGGATGCAGCCACTTCCCATCAGTAATGCTGACTAGTCAGTGCTCTTTCCTTTAGTGCAAGCCACATACTTGATGTACTAACCTAAAGGAAGATAAGAGCACATGGGGATATTCGGTCTAATTCGGACACTTGCAGGACAGCTTGGATACAAACAACACCCATATTGAGAGATCAGTTGCATAGTAACGTTTTCTTTTTATATTAAAGAGTTTAAAAATTCCAAAATATATTTCTATAACAAATGTATATGTGCTTATTTGAGCAAACATTTCTAAAATGTCTAGATAATATCATGCTCTTAAAAAAACTTTTTTCCTTATCTTCATTCCCCATCCCCAGAAGGCACATTAAATTTGTCAAAACAGGTACAATAACAGTTGCTCGTCAGAAGTGAGAAAAACAACATGCTGGGATTGACATTTCCACACCAATTTCTAAATTATGCCTTTCAGTTTTACAATATATAGCCCCTTTGGACATTTGTCTAGTAACTACTCTGTAAACTTAGACACATAAGGACAAATTTAGATTGGAAAGATATTACTCTGAGAACTGGTTGTAGTACCTGTTTGCAGTTCTGGTAATTATGGGGGGTGAATTTGTTTGTTATTTGTTTTTTTTTCCTGTTTAACTACACAAGAATGAGTGTATTCCAGAATTAGTGCATATGGAAGTTGTGCAGTGATCACATTAACGAATGGCTTTATTCGGTTCTTTTGTAGGCGTCCTCTGGTATTACCATTCCAAAGCCCCCCAAACCCCCAGATAAGCCTCTGATGCCCTACATGAGGTACAGCCGGAAGGTGGGTATACAGTGTCAAGCAAGTAATAATAAAAGCTAGTGTTTGTCTGTGCTAACAATTAATTAATCGCTATTATCTTAGTTTCAGCTTCTAAACTTTTACTTCTCACAGCCTGCACATTCTTTTAAGTGAATTTTAAAGTACAGATGCATTGCCCTTCAGAATAATGGCAGCAGTAATCTGTTCATGCAGTTGCCAATTTCCTGGGGGGAAAAAAATTCTCTAAAATGATAATTTACTACCACTGTCTGGTGACAAGGATCCACCCTGCCACATTCAGAAGTTCCTGTGACTTATGACAGAACTTTTTATAAAGAGAAAGTATTCCTTGCAGTAAACTGGGCTTGGTACAGTGCTGTAGCTGGACTGAAGAGTAGCAATGAGTGGACTTTGCATGTTCTCCTTCACCAACCTAGCCTGTGGCAACGTTTGCTTCGCTATTCTGTGAACCGTTTGACAGAAAGTAGGAGAGAGAGACTCGTGGGGAGCACGAAATCTGATTGGGCTTGGGGAGGGCATTTGAACCTGCCTGCAGCGGGTGAGCCAGAAGGAAATTCTTCCACTCCTGGTAAAGTATCTTTACCAGCATGTCTGTCTTAGGCCAAAAAGTCAACAACAAAAAAAGGCAAGTGGCGTTCTAATCTCTCACAGCAAGAAATAACACTGGCAGCTCGCTCCTTTTGTTTTTCTCCCTATAAAGTTAGAAACGTTTTTGGTGGAGTCAGAACTTGTTGGAACTCAAATTGATCAGCAAGACTGAAAAATATTTTGAAATGTTACATTCAGATCTGAAAAGCTCAGTGCTCTTTATCATAACCTACTGCTGGATGTGCTTACTCAGTAGCATTTTTTTTCCCAGAGATGCAGCGATGTGCATTTGAGAAGAGAATTGAGAGGGTTAAAGGCACAATTCTCATGAAACCAAAGCCATTTCAGCAGTTGCCCGTTTCCGTAGATGGCCTCCTACTGACCTTCTGCCCCAGAAAATAATAGAGATAGTTTAGCCAGACTCACTCCTAACTTATTCCTGTTTTTTCATGGTGGTTCCAGAAAGAACACTGAGATGACAATATAAAATGTTTAATTTGGAAGTATTTAGATATCATTAGTAAAGCTCCAGCTGTTTCTGTTAAGGTCTGGGACCAAGTGAAGGCGTCCAATCCTGATTTGAAGTTATGGGAAATTGGCAAGATTATTGGAGGAATGTGGCGAGATCTCACTGATGAAGAGAAGCAAGAGTATTTGAATGAATATGAAGCTGAAAAGGTAAATGGAAGAAATCTGGGATGTTTATTACAGCTGATTCTTCTAGGAACTGGTCTGAGAAGAAAAATTCATCTTACCCATGCAGTGATATATATGAGGCATTCACGAGACCCCCCTATATGTAACTTAAATGGAAATATGCCCTGACACGTCTTTTAAACTTTTTTTTTTAATAACTGTACATCAACTGTGACTGGTCAGTTTTTAGACCTAATTCAAAATGAAGTATTTATAATTGTGTCAATTTAAACTGTTTAATGAATGGATTTGATTGTACAACATCAGTGTTGAAAAGATTGTCTCAACACCAAAATCCTCTTTCAAAACTGGTGCTCTGCAACTACTACTTTTGAGTCATGAACGTGTTCATAAAAGACTTCCAGTCACGTAGGAGTTCATTCCTAAGGTATAATCTGGTATAACTTCATGTTGTGGCATAGAGTATCCTTTCTTGATAGGAAAAAGATAGCCTTTTTTTAGGGCTTTCTTCCATTTGATTTGTTTTTATTGATCTTCATGACAAAAGATGACAGCTACATCTTGTCTAGGTTGGTAAGTGTTGAGGACTTTTACAAGACTGTTATTGCATCAGCTTTCCTAAGCCACAGAGAGTTACTTGTCCACTTGCTTTGTTGTGCTTAAATGGTAGGCATCTGAGGTTGTGCAGAACCTGATCTGAGGAGCTTAGAGCTCTTTAAGTCACTAGAAAAGTGCTTCAAAACTGGATGCTCTTTTAGTTGAAAGAAAAAAAAATCAAGGATTTATACTTTTTAACTTGGTAACAATGCTTAGATTGTAAGCTCCTTGGGGCAGGGGCCGTCTTGATTATATTTTTGCATTCTTGAGGTAGAAGGATTCCAATTATTAAGAAAAAAATAAAGAAAACACCTTTAGGTACTTGTAACAGTATTGTAGAATACATCTTGCTTTTCATTGGGAACACCTCAAATCACAATATCAAATCTAGACTAGGGAAAAAATTAAAGCAAGATTAATTTGAAAGAGAAAATATTTCAAAGAAGGTGAAAATAGTGATGCAGTCCTGCTACACAAACAGTAGTCTGGCTGCAGCATTCTGTATCATCCCAGTGCAGGGATGGATCAAAGAACTCAAAAACATAAATTACTTGCAAAACTGGTTCATGTATTGGATTCAGGGAAAGAAATCATAATCAAAGATTTAGTTAGAACTCCAAAGAAGTATTGAGAATGATCAAATAAGCAAAATGAGTTGCCTTCAAGCAGTTTTTCAGATCATAAGTACCTTGCTCTACAGTGTTTAATTTTATTCTTTAATGTCAATAACAAGGTTATCATAAGACTTCTTGGGGATTACAACTGAAGCATATCTAAAAGCTCAATCAGTGTTTTTAAAATATGAGTGTCGATTTAGCCCTAATATCTAAAACTGGAAGAAGCCATTTGCGCAAAGTAATTCTGTATGAGCCAGAGGCTTCAGAATAAGTTTCCTTGTATAACTACTCGTTGAGTTGCACCTAATTCTGTCAAGCCTGGAATTGTCCAATGGTGCCATCAACCCCTATTGGTCACGTTTCAGATAGAGTACAATGAGTCCATGAAGGCCTACCATAACTCCCCGGCATACCTGGCCTACATAAATGCCAAAAGTCGTGCTGAGGCCGCGCTGGAAGAAGAAAGCCGCCAGCGGCAGTCGCGCATGGAGAAAGGTGAACCCTACATGAGCATCCAGCCCGCAGAGGATCCGGACGGTAAGCAGAATGGAATTTGTTTGCACGTCCAGTGAGCCATAGGATCATCATAGGATCAACGGGATAAAGAAACAGATGCCACACACAGGAAACGATCAGGATAACCTCAGTGCTTAATATGCCCCGCTTTCTATTTTATTTAGTATTTAAACTTTTTTCTTGTGATCTCCTTTTACCTTGTGCTGCTACCACCTTTGTTGTATTCCCAAAAATTAAGAGGACAAGCAAATGATAGAACTTCTAGCCTTAACTGTGTATGAAATACCGCTTATAACTCAAAAGAAACCAGCCTATTCAGAACTGCATAATGGTTTTAATATATAAACTGCAAAATGCCTAGATGCGTGCTTTAATCCAGCTAGAGTGCAATTTTGTGCTTTATTACCACATGCACATGATTCTGACACTCAAGCAGAGTCCTGACAGGATCAAAAGGACCTGAACGTTAAACGTGTTCAACAACTTGCGTCATTCAAAATTGTTTAGAAAAGAAGTTATTCTTGCTATTGACAAGTTGATGAGAAAATCCCTGAAGTTTATTTGACTTTAAGGAAATACACTCCACCCTTTGCTAGAAGTTAGACTCCTAGAAGTTAACTTCTGCTTTTAAATTTATGGTAAATGGCTGATCAAATAAACACTTGTTAAAACCTGAGGGTAAAAAATGTACTCAGGCAGTTACACCCTTCCCGACACCCCCTTTTTTTCTGTTGGTAAAAACATACCCTTTTTTAGGGTCATACCCTAAAAACATACAGCACTTTTCCCAGTGTGAGGTAACTGCAGAGTTTCTGCACATGTATGTGGTGCTTCCATAAGCTGTCATTTTGGGACTTCCAAACCCATTCTGCTTTACCTGCTCAAATTAACTCGGGCAGAAAAAACTACACTAAGTCACATCTGTTCATATCTGGGATGAAACAGCGAATTCTTTTCTGTGACACAAATGTTGGTTTTGTCCTAGCCTGCATGTCACTAGGATTAAGAAACTTAGTGTAAAAGAAGACTTTTTGAGAAGACAGTAATAGAACACTATTAGCGAGAGTAATTTGCTTAATACTTGTCTCTTGCAAATCTACTGTCTTCCCACTCTTTGTTCTCTTTTCCCTTTTAAAATTGGATACTCCAATGGGAAATTGGCCGTAACATGAAAAATACTAGGTAACTAATGAAAATGCCCTTTTTCTGGTAGCATTTTCCAGCACGTTGTATTAGGTTTCTGCTTTAGAATTTATGAATAGCGGAAGAATAATCTCCATTAGGAAAACTTCATGTAAAATAAACTCTACTTTTGGACTTTCCTACATGACAACATTCTGGAAGGCAATCCATGCCTTTTAACTAACTGATTTAATTAGTGAAATGTGAATTATACTCAGGGGAGTGTTGTCTTAAGTTTGTGTCCTCGCCAATCCTTAATGCTAATTAATCACTCTGCTTTTAATTCATGCTTCTTAGTTTGACTTGAATCTTTTGAGTCTGCTTTGTAGACAAGATCTTGGTACCAAAACTGCAGTGTGTGTTTGGTTTGTTATGTTAAAACGCTTACCTGCTCTCCTCGAACAAACAGAACGTCGCAGCTTAGGAAGACTTCCCTCTCTTCTGTAGGGTAGAAGCTTTTGAGAGCTGCTAGATATGGGGAAGCAAATTTTACAGTTTTAGATGTTATTTTGTTCTGTTTTGTAGCATGAAACTGAATTTTACTTCTAAAATGAGTTCCTAGTACTATTCATAATACAACAGGACAATGTTAATTAGTTAAATAATTTAACATGTCTTTTATCCCCAATTTAGCTTATAAGGAGACCAGCACTTTACCTATGTTCATCTGCATTTTTCTCCCAAAGTATATTTTTTTTACCTCAAAACCTGTTCTTTAGAGGGAGGGGGAAAAAATGTACCAAGAATATATTTTTTTTTTAACCAAAAAGAGAGTTAGAATGATATTCTAACATAATTATAAATTACCTGTGATGATTAGGCATATGTCTTACTACTACAGGCTTTCATTTCCCTCCAATTTAAAAGAAAAGCCTTTTTGATCTGGTGTACAAAGCTTATTTACAGAGGAATGGCTCTTAAGACTTCAGCTGTTGGTTTTGTGGAATTAAAGCAAATGCATTTAAACCTTCTGTTTCAGATTATGATGATGGGTTTTCTATGAAGCACACAGCTACAGCTCGTTTTCAAAGAAACCATCGTCTCATCAGTGAGATCCTGAGTGAAAGCGTGGTGCCCGATGTGCGCTCCGTTGTCACTACGGCGAGAATGCAAGTTCTTAAACGTCAGGTTCAATCTTTAATGGTTCATCAGGTAAAGATAAATGATACAAAACCAGCTAAACATCACGATGTTAGGCTGTACTCCAAGTCTCCTGTCATTTGATCATCTACATGACTGTTCTTGTTGCGTGTCAGTGTCAGTTCTGCACGCTCTGGGCTTGCTTGGGAGTGCCAGGATGTGAGATTTTGCCCTCTGCGCTTTTTGTTATCCCTGCAAATTAGGCTTTTTAAGTTAATCAGTCTTTTTATGTTAAGAGAATGTGTTTGAAGTGTCGGGCACATATATCTATGGGGAGTGTAGTAGAAAACACAGCACAGAGCTTGCACACTGAGGATAGTGGACTGTTGACCTGAAGTACCTCCTGCCTTTCATTTATAATACCCAGCCATCAGGAGTTGCTGCATAAACACATTTATTATTCAGGCTTTGTTAAATTTTACATGAACTTCTTAGTGATTAGGTATTAGTTCAAAGAAAACATTTTGGCGTGAGGATGTTTAACATATTACATGGGTCCATTTTAAAGTGCTGGTTTAGACATGTTTAAATGCAACAGTAAACTCTCTCCAGTGCTTGAGCTGACGCATGCTAAGCTGCTTACCAATTTCGTTTCCAGCGTAAACTGGAAGCTGAGCTTCTGCAAATCGAAGAGCGTCACCAAGAGAAGAAGAGGAAGTTCTTGGAAAGCACAGAATCCTTTAACAACGAGCTCAAAAGGGTACAACTCTTGCACTTCTCTCCACGTACTCTTAGGAACCTGTAGTTACCGGTATTTAGATGTACTCTGTCCCACTTGTGTTTAGTTCTTTTAGAATATTCACAGCTAAATGAAAGGCCATGTCCTAAATTGCATGAAGTGTGGGGGTGTCGGAAAGCATCGTGCCACGCTCCACCAGTAGTGGTTGTTTTGGGACAGTCCAATGTCAGAGCTTTCGGCCTTTGCTATTTGAGTTCTGTCGAGAGCCATACAAGAAAGTCACCTAAAGCCATCACAGAGAACGTCCTGCTCTGTCCTTGTCTCCATTCAAAAATAATAATACTACTACTAATAATGGACTAATAATAATAATGCTTGAGTTCCTGGAGCTCCTTATGTTAACCTTGTCAAATCGAAAGGATTGTGCTGCATGTAGAATGACTGAACTTACAACTGGGTTTTCATGTTTTTCAGTGTAACTTGGATAGTAATTTTGTTTTGTTTTTATTGCTAGCTCTGCAGTTTGAAGGTTGAAGTGGATATGGAAAAAATCGCAGCTGAAATTGCTCAAGCTGAGGAACAGGCTCGCAAGAGGCAGGAGGAAAGGGAGAAAGAAGCAGCCGAGCAAGCTGAGCGCAGTCAAAATAATGTAGCAGCTGAGGAAGAACAGGCAGCTAGCAAGATGGAGGAGAAGAAAGAAGAGGAGAACACTCCCATGGAGACAGGTAACTGCACGTGAAGATCAGCTTCAGAAGCTTCAGAGGATCAACATTTTATCAGTGGAGCCTCACCCTAGGCAAGAGGAGTGTCCTGCATTCTTGCTGTCCATGGCAAGAAAGGCTTATTCAGCAGGATGTTAAGAACAGTTAACTTCATTTTGGTGAACACAGGTGTTTGCTTTCTTCTCATTAAATTGTTCCCTTATAAAAGGGGAGAGGAAAGGATATCACAAGGCCTGTATGTAATGCTTAGTACATGGTGTACCCAGGAAAAAAAAAAAAGGCTTGATTTCTGAACCTTTTCTACATCTAATTCACTTTTGAGCCATCATTTAGATTGGGATTATTTTCATGAAGAGCTCTGCTGTTGATGTCGAGCGAGGATGATGCACTTCTTTCCATGTCTCTCTCATAAAATGATTTTCAAACTTCTTTATAGGTGTTCACTACAGGGACATTAGAAAAAAAATAATGTATTTAGGAGTGGCCCCCTGTCATAGCAGCATGAGCCTGAGGCAGAGCGTGCTGAGGAATCTGATTCTAGTGTTTCTGGTTTAAGGGGGCACGTTGCTTTCTCGGGGCTCTACTTAGTGTGTTTGAGGAAGACATGGCAGGACGATGCAGACATGCCAGGCACTTGGTGGTTTGCAGAGCAGTGCCTGTTACAGCACACTCTAAAAGGCAGGAATAATTGCTGTGAAGTAGCTAGAAGTGGTACAGATGTCTCTTCTTCCTCAATTCCCATTGGAAAATCTAAATAAATGTACTGGTATGTAAATAACATGGAAAAATATCTTCTTACAGAAGAGCCTCATCCAGAAGAGAGTTCAGAAAACCAGCAGAACGGTGAAGAAGGAACATCCACCCCCGAGGACAAGGAGAGTGGCCAAGAAGGGGTCGATAGCACTGCAGAGGAGGGGACCAGTGATAGCAACACTGGTTCAGAGAGCAACAGTGCGACCGTTGAGGAGCCTCCTGCAGACCCTATCACTGAGGATAGCGAGAAGAAAGAATAAATACTGACTCATTTCATGTGTCTCTTTTTAATGAAGTATTGTTTTGAGTTCAAAATGTGCTGTATGGCTTTTGTACCCTCCTGCCTGTATCATTTATCACCAAAGGATACTGGCTTTTATTAATGTGTCAGATATCAGCATAGTAGTTTAAAAGGGTCAATTAGGGGCAAAGTATGTCTTAAAAAAGAAAACATCTCATTCTTAAACACAGCCCCGCAGTAGGGAGAGATGTTATTTGAGATTTCTTCCTCTCAAAAGATTTGTGTTGGTTTTTGTCTTTACATTAGAAATCAGGCTGGTTTCTAGTTTCATGATCTCAGTGAAAATGTCTTTTCTTCGGGGCCTGTTTTGTTCCTCTGTAGCTGCTGTGAGATGTACACACGTTACTGTGTGTGCGGCGACTCAACAGTGTCGTCCAGGCTTAGCTTTACTGATGGCCTGATGTGCTCCCTACGTCTCCGAAGCCCGGCCCGTCGCACTGGCTGATACAGGGGAACATTTGCACCTAGAGATGCGTTTGACACGGGACAACTGAAGAACATTCTGCTTATAGTACCTGCTTTCCAGTTAGGTGAGGACGTCACTAATGCATCGTTTAGTTGGCATTAGTATTGAGCAAGGCCACATTACCACTTTACATCTGGGTAGAATCAAGAGCATTTCCTTGGTTCAACACCAAGACACAGCAGTGGCGGGTGTGTGATGGCTGCTGGTTCAGTTCTTCCCCGTTAGGATGTCTGCTGCCGCTGCCCCGCTCGCTCCTCGGAAAGCTTTTGGTACACGGGCAGTGCTCCTGGATGAGGCTGAGGCCCTTGCTTCCAGTCTGGCTTTCTCTTCTGTGCACTAGTTGCTTTAGAGCTAAGGAAGTTTGCTCATCCTCTGCACACAACGTCTCAGGAGGTGCCTTTCCAAGCCAAGAGCAGTCCCCTTGAAATAACCTGACTGCATTAGGTCTTAGGGTTTGGGTTTTTTCGTATGTCTTTTCAAGAGTCAATGCTTCTCTTAACGTTTAACTCTTATTTCCAGCGCAATCTCATGGTATGACCTCAGCCAAAGATACAGCAAAATACAAAGGAGGAGAGTGTTGAAACATGTTCTTTTATCTGTTGAGCTCACGCTGATGAAGTCAGTACAAACAGCGAAGAAAAAAAATAGTGGTTTTGCTTGCCATAACCTTTCAAAACTTCTGGCAATGCTACAGAAGTACTGAAAAGGCCACGTTGTACCCTGTATAAACACAAGCCCTATCTGAAGAAAAAAATGCTCTGATTACAAAAGCAGATACAAGCCGTTTCATGACTCCAACTGTAAAAGAACACGATGCATATGCTTCAATTATCTAGTATGTTTTTACTGAATAGTGGGTATATCAGATGGTAATGTTTTTTAAAACCCTTTTGGTCTTTTTTTAAATGGACTAAAAATAATAAAATCCAAAATGTGTGGGTTTTTTTAAAGTTACCGTAGTCTGATTGTTGTCTTTGAAGATAGTGACACATTCCTCAGCCTTCCCTAAGGCTGAGGAGAAAAACAGTACATGGAATTCATTATCAAAATATGTTGAATGCAAAAAGTTATGCTCCTTTATATTTCCCAGCAAGCTGTTATTAAAGCAGGCACTACAGCTTGCTTGTTGAGGTGATAAAAGGGAATGCATGCGTAGCCAGTTACAAATTAATTCCTACGGATAAAGTTATGGCTTTCTAAAATATGCAAATCTAAAGTCACTGTTTTCTGCCAAGGATTGTTTTGAGATCCCAGCGGCAGAAAATACAAAGCACAGCTGAAAACTGCAAAAGAAGTCAATGCTGGAGTTCCCTTTAACAAGCCTTTGTGATTACACAAAGACCATTTTCTGCTTGAAGCTATTGTGCAACTGCTTTTATCCGTGCAACAGCTTTGGTGTTTGAAGGCCCTGTGTGTTTTTCATCTGCTACCCATTAAGGTGTGTGTAAATGGCAGTAACTCCCGGCACAGAGGGGTGCTGTGCCCAGGGGAGGGGGGGCCCCTTCAGCGGGAAGCAGCTTTCCCAGCACATGAAAAGCCCCCAGCAGCTGCCCAGCAGACAGTGTGTGAGCCCTGGGCAATGCCCGGGGCCTGGCAGAGGTTCAGGGCTCCCTTGCAGGGGGTGCCCGCCAGGTGTGTGAGCGCTGGGGACAACGGGACCCCAAAGGGACCAAGGCGGGAGCTGCGCTGGGCCCAGAGCTGCTGCCTGGGGACTCCCCGGTGTGAGAAGTGCAGGGAACTAGAGGGGAGCGTGAGGAACTGAGGGGAGTCCACATGGACAAGGCAGAGCTCAGGGAGGGCCCGGAATACCAGGAAGGCCCTGGAGCGCCAGCACCAGCCTCCTGGAGGCCGCCTCCTTGGCCGTGCTGCTGTCACGGCCTCCTCTGCCGCGCTCCCAGTGCCTGCTCTGCAGCTCGCTGGCCACCTACGGCCTCAATTAGAGCTGCTCAAGAGCCCCAGCTCCTCGTGATGGCCTGAAACCCTCCCGGGGGAGGAAGACGGAGCAGAAAGCGCCTGGCAGCCTGTTGGGGGAAGCGGGCGCTCGGGCACCTGCCTCCTCCTGCCGCTGCTCCTTGCACACTCTGCTCGGGGAGCGGGCGCCAGCTCGGGGAGCACCGCGACGCTGCTCCCTCCTGTGCAGCCTGCCCGCGCAGGGGGGATGTGGCCCAGGAGCAGCAGCTCTGGGGGCTCCACGGGGTCCCCGTCCCTGTCCTGTCCCTGCCCTGGTGCAGACACCAGCTACGGGGACTGCAGCCTCTTTCGTGAGATCCCCGCGAGCGGGCACGACTTGTGGCCCTGGGCACTGACAACACAAGGGAGGGCTGAGCCCAAAACACTGCACGTGGGGCAGCGGTTGTTTCCGTGAGTCTGTTCTTCCTTGCAAGCAAACGACGTGGGACGGGGGGCCCTGACTTGCGCTTTTTGACCTTCGACAGCAGCCCTGCTCTGCAGCCTGCTCTAGTCTGCCCTGCAGGGTGCTTCTGGGTCTGGCAGTTCTGAAAAACGTGCCCTTGTCTGCCCACAAAAATACTCTTACTAGCAGTTATTCAAGAAGCCTAAGTTAAAAAAAAAAATTTTAAAGTTGATCATTTTTTGCACTGTGATTATGAGATTTTATCACTCTCAGAAGTCTTCTGACCTACAAAACCAAAGTGTAATAGATGTGAAATACGGAGTAGGCCCCGAGGATAAATGTACAAAGGTGTTTCAATTAAAACCATGAACTTGGCACCTTGTGAGACTTTCAAAAACAAGTCAACAGGTTAAGTGCCTCACTGGCATCAAAATATATGGGGTTTATAGATATGGGGTCTCCTCAAAACTGTGTGCACCTAAATTCCGTTTCAAAGTATGATCCTATATGTGTGGTTGAGGTTAGCTTTGAATAAAGAGTAAATCTCAAATCTTCGTGCAGCTGCCAATTAAAAAAAAAAAACTTCTGGGGCAACTAAAAAAAAACAGCCCATGTGATGCGCATTATTATTTTTTATGCTAATCCACCTCCAGCAAAAGGAGCACTTTGTAGGAGCTCTGCTTACATAAAGGATTATCCCGATGATAGGACAGAATAAAACAGATGAGTAGAGCTTTAGATGTTTAGATGGATAAAATATCAAAGTAAAACTGAAGTCAAGCACAGATAAAGGCCAGGACGGCTTCCTGAATGTAAGGAAAGATGATCTGATGTTCAAAAAATCATACTGCAATAATGCTCTGCAGTTTAGAGCAAGAAGTGGGAAAACACTATACTCAAATTACATTAAAGAGGGAGGTTAGATGGGTCAATTAAACAGCCTATCCCAGAAGAGTAGCAGTTAGGCCACCCCTAAGACATGTGTTTTTGTTGCAGTCATCAAGGCTGGGTTGTGGAAAGTTCACAGCTGGGGGTGGTGGAGCTTCTAACAAGAAGGGATGTGCTGGCAAGCAGCAGATTTTCCTGAGCTGAGACCAACAGTCTAAATAGCTTGATTCAAAGCAGGATTTGATGAGGCATTTTACCTGCTCTGAGATGTGTTTCTCTTAGCTCCCATGTGCTGTAAGTGCTGCATCTTGTATGAAATACCCTCACTTGCATCCTACTGTGTCTCATGGAGTCAACTACAGTTCCCTTCTCCTTTGCTTTTCCTTCCCTTTTTCTGGTTTTGGGCTAAATGCTGCTGAATAGTTCTTGCTTTTATTTAAAAAAAATCCAGAACTATTTAAAAATATATTAAAAATCCCTTTCAGACTGTCTATCAACATAAAAATCTCGGGTTAATGCAGTACCATTGCGAGTGCAGCAGCAGTTTCTGCTCCGCTCCTTGGCTCCCCCCTTTCCACCCTGCTCACTGATGACCAGTCAGCTGGGTTATTGAGACAACTACTGTTCCCCTGAGACATGGGAGGCAACCAGTGGGACTTGGTGGCTGCTAAGGGCTGGAGTGGCGGTGCCACAGCCGCCAGGCGTCCCTCTAAGCCTCCTGTTGACTCGTCTGCACCAAGAGGGGTTGCGGGAGATGCGGTGCTGCCTGCGGCAGCGGGCGCTGGGCAGGACTGCGCCGAGAATGACCCATGCGGCAGCACTTGTTGTTTTCTGGCTGTGACCAGGGCTCGAAACTCTGTTGTTCAGGTGTGGATTTAACTCCTCCACCTTGTAAGGCTGCTGGTTATGCTGGTACCAGAATATATTGCATGCCCTGTTGATGATTGTGAGTAGCAGTTACAGGTTTCTTGCTTAGTACTGGTTATGGCAAATGGAAATGGAATCATCGAGTAGAAACTGGACTCTTTTTCCTTTTCTTTTGCCCAACAAGAAAGAGCAGTAATGAAAAATATTTCCCTTAAAACAGAGGGAAAGCTTTGTGCACAGAGCAAGGTCTGCTCTTTTCACTGAGGAAAAGGGTCTGAAGCAAGCAGCCTGGAATGCCTTCCTGTGCTGCAGCAGAAGATCCAGGGGTCTGTGTCAAAGGGAAGGCTCAGTCCTTCCTACCTGTTCTCAGGAAAGCGCTGGTGGATGGAGGTTTGAGCCTCTTTGTGTCCTGCTCCACAAAGCAGAGCCCATCTGGAGTCACATCCCTGCACAAAATACAAAGATTCAAATATAAACTAGATGCTTTTTTTCCCCTTATTTTTATTTTTTTAAGCTTATGTTGGAGAAATGTAACCAAAATGAAAACATTCCTAAGCATCAGCCAAAAAGTTTGGGTGGCCTGAATGTTGAAAAAGCTCCACTAAAAATATTCGTATAGAATATATCTTTTCATCTCCAATTTTAAGTACAAGAACTATCCGCCTGAAACCCCGGCGGGCGCCTGGGGCCATAAAGGATCGAAGAGGCCGCACGAGAGCCCATCCTGCTCAGGATCCAAAGGGGTTCGCGCCACCTGATCGCAGTTTTGAATAACAAAGAGTTTTCATTCCCATATTTGCAATCCCTCCTAGGAATGCCCAGCATGACTGAAATGGTGATTCTGCAAGTCTCTCCCGAATGGAATTTGTAGAGAGAACTATACTGAGATTGGCCACTAGACTACAGGCTTTAAAGATGAATCCTTTCTTTCTGCTCTATCTCACTGTTTTTGTTCTCAGTTCCTTTCTTTCGACACTCTTTTTCACTGTTTTCAGGGTATGTGTGGGGGGGGAGTGTTGGGGTTTTTTCCTTCTTCTTTGAAGTGGTTTTGCAGTTATCTGGCTGTTGTCTTACTTTGTTTAAGCTATCATGTATAGCTTCGCTTGCCACTTACAAAAACTTGTACTTTTTTTTTGAACAGCTGCTTTCAGTTTGCTGAAAAATCTATTTTAAAATCCTGGCACCTATTCCAGGGGAGCTAGGGGAGAACCAGAAAGGGTGACAGGAAAAATGCAAATATGACAACCAATTTGTGACCCCAGGGCGTCACCTGCAGCATGTGCAGAGCCAGAGCAAGCAGCAGGCTGGGGCACTGGCTCGTTGCCCAGCTTTGCACCTCCGCAAGCTTCCCTGCTGCCCCGGCACCCGCCTGCCCTGCTTGCTTCAGTCCTTGGGTGCATTGGCCTTGTTCCAGTTCAATTCTTGCACAGCAGATGCAATTCTGATCAAATTGTTGATGTTTTCTTGCAAAAAAAAACAGAACTTGGAGAAAGCCACCATCCCCGCTATGATGCAGGCAGGGAGAGGGGGGAATTCTCGGTGACACCAACTGGGTGGTGGACACAGGGACAGCGTTCAGGGCAGCGACCGCGGGCAACCGTTCGTTCTTGAGGCAAGCGAGCGAGTCTGCTCTGCAGATGACTTCCTCTATTGGGTGGATAAGAATCTTTTAATAGCCTCCTAGTGAGATCATAATCATAAGATTCTGCAGGGAAGCCCCTACAGCTCTGTAAGAACTCTTGTTCTTGAAGAATCCCATCTCACTACCACTCTTTAATGTCAGGAATTTACTTAAATTTTCACTTCTGCTATTTTGTCTGCTTGAAGACCTCCCTGGAGTAAACCTACTGACTTCAGCAGAGGAACCTTCCCTCTGTGTCTCTGAAATGCCAGCCCGGTGGCTTTGGGCTGGACAGGGGTACGTGGGCAGAAGACTGAACTGGGAGATTCCAGGGACCTTAGCTTTGTACTGGGGCTTGTCTGGCTGGCAAAGCAGCGGGGACATCGTGATGTCAGCATGATGCAAGAGCAGGGAAGCTACTGGGAAGTGGGTACTTGAGTTCCCTTGTAACTCACCAGTGCTTCTGTCTTTGTGACCCTGGTCTTCCTCAGGTAATGTGGAGGAATCCATCTGTGGATCCATCCATGGCTTAGATCAGCTACAGAACAGGAACATCCCTGGTACAGCGTGGGCTGAGTGGAGTTTTCCTTTAGTGCTCCGTGCTGTCTTCTCCTGTGGCAGAATGCAGGGAACACAGGAACAGATCAGAAGCTGGCAAGGCACCTCTAATACCTAAACTTAGCCTATGTTTTATTTCAGTTTTATGAAAAATCTTCTGCTGATACTCAGCCTGCAGTTGGATTATAGTCATTTTGGGTTTTTTCACCTGAAGCTGTTTGCCAATGCTGCTCGCTGGGCCCTGTTTGAGCTGGATCCAAGCGAAGCTGGATGGAATTTCCACCCACTGATAAATATTTACATGTCTGCTAAAATCTCAGTTCCATTAACGCCAAACTAATGAAAGATGCAGGAAAGCTTTGACTTGGGGACATGAAAGCATCTTATTTGGTGCCGCTGCAGAATGAAGCTGCACCTGCTCAAGGTACCATAGAGCCTTCTGAGTTCCACTTGGTAAGGTTCTACCACAGCTCCTCCATGCAGCCTGTGCAGGCTACCCAGGCACCGTCTGCTACGACGCGCTGTGAAACCCCTGACTGACTTAGATGAAGGAGGGGCTGCAGGAAGTCTGATCTTACAGACTAGGATATGGATGTGAAATATGTCAACTAAATTCCCATGAGATATTTCATCACTGAATGAGTTGCAATTCAATGTTAAATCAATTCAAAATAACATCTTTTGACTCGGTTCAGCAAATTTAGTGTTTCGTTTTGTGTAAAACCAACCTGAAATGAAATCTTTTACTGAGCTGATTTCCTGTGGAATTTATTGGGAAATGCATTTTCTTTTGAAAAGCAATACTGATGAATAATTTCAATGTAGCTCTAACACTAAAGTGTTGGTAGCAAATTGTACCACTCCTTTTCTTGCAGTGGTACACAGTAATAAATCAAGTTTCTAACAAGATATCCATGGATTCAGATAGTTTCCGTCTTGAATTTTTTTTTTTTTACAGTTAACTTGAATTTTAGGATGCAGAACATAGTCTCCTGTGAAAACAGCACAAGGCGATGATTAGGCCAGGCTCTGTTGAGTGTATTATGTCTGAATGTTCATGGACACTCACCTTCTATCAAAAGATAGCTCGCGTATCAGGAAACACCTATCAAAGGGAGTCTGTCGAAGACACAGAGCCATTAAAGCACAGTCGCAATGGACTGCAAATAGGCCATCCAAATTAAACCAACTTCAATAAATGTTTTAGAGCTATCCAGGTACGAAACACTACTGCTCCAAGAAGATTCAGTAACATAAACCCACTGCAAGTCAATATTTTAAAAATTTCCAGCTGTGTTTTCAGGAATATGATTTGCTTAAATGACCAGGCTCTGACAAAACACAACTTAGCATGTACCAAAACTCTGAAGCTAAAACTTGTGAACACGTACAGAATATTTGCAACTACCTGCAAAGCTTCTTTCCTCTCATTGTTTTCTGGCTTCAGTCCCCATGGATTTCGTGATATCTTCACTTAGACACTTAAAGCCTGGTCCTCTTCTGAGAACTGTAAAAGAGTTAAATCAGGGAGGGGGTTGTGTCTATCTTTACCCACCACCCCCACAGACAGCACAATGTCTGTTTGAAGACTTTACACCCACTATTTCTAAGTATTCTGCTGATACCTGAGAGAAGCCTTTGATCTCTAGCCCTATCTCAGGGAAGTGGTTAACTCGATCTCTCCAAGGTAGCCTACCTGCCTCGAGAAGGGGTGAACGAAAAGCAGATCCAGCGAGAGCCACAGAGCTGTGAAAAGCACCTGCCTGCAGAGCGAGGTCAGGAGCATGAGTGCTCAAACACGCTCGTGTGCGCTTAGGCAATGCTAAGGAAACTCTGCGGGTCACCTTCTGGGAAGCCTGATGAAAACACTGATAGTCTCCAGTGCTGGTTCTTAGCGCGCAGGGCAGTTACCTGGGGGGAGAAGCTGGCCCTGGGGGATCACAGAGCTGCCTTGGCCCAGCTTGGAGGGCACATGAAGTACTCCAGAAGGGGAGCAAGACAGCTGTGGTCCTACACAGCGAGAAGGTACTTAAGAGAAAATGGGACTGAAACAAAGCTTAGATGGGTCTGAAACTGTAAACGGATGTTCATATAGGATCTAAATATATTTGTATATATTGTATAATATTGTAAGTAAATATGTAATCTTTAAATTGGTTTATACCACCTAGATCTAAATCCTTTAGCCTTCAATTCTCTCTCTCTCTTGCCCGTAAAAGAATTAATGTGACATAGATACTGGATTTGCTTTGTTTTGAATTCGCTGAGGCTGAACAGTGTCTTTTTAGGTGCTTCCCAATCACACAAAATTGCCCAAGTTTCATTCTCTTGTGAGACTGGTCTTTCCAGCTAGTTTTGGCAGTTCTCTGCTCAGTGAGCTGGCTGATTTGAGTCCATCCCACACTGTTAAACCCTCTTTGCACCCTAGGTAGGACATGTGGGTGCCTAAGTGCAGCCCCAACGTGCCACTCGGTACCATTGGGCCTGTTAGGTGCTATAAGCTCCATCTCAGATTTGTCCTGTCATGCTTTATTTTTCCATCTCTCGAGGCTGCAGCAACAGTATTGCCATACCATAAGAGGAAGATGCACAGGTCAAGGAGCTAAAACACAGGTGTACACGTATGCTGACAGAGCAACGACAGCATTTGCAGTATCCCCAACCGAAAGGCTGTTTTCTATAGTATGTACCTGTGTATGTGACAGCCCTTAATAAGGCTGTTTGGAATTGAAGCCTCCAGCAGGAATTCTCCCACCAAGGAGTGAGGAAGGAGCTGCTGATGCTTGTTACACCTCATCGTTAGAGCAGTGAGCTGCAAGGCAGCTGTCCAAGCTGGACAGCCACAAACCAAGCTTTATACTGAAGTCGCATCAGCTCCGGAACAAAGACTACCCAGCAGCATCTACTGTGAGAAGCAGAAATAGCAGAAGAGCCTTTCCTCTTGTCCCGTTACCACAATTATAATTCTCATGTGTCAGTGCAAAAGCAGAACCTGCCTGGGTTACTGCGTCCTCGGAGCATATGAGCGCGTGTGGTTTCGACTTCAGCCTCCTGCGCTGAGGAAGAACGTGAACACGCTGAGTGCTTTGAAGAGGCTGGGGCACGTAGCTCAGCTTTCCTGTACCACTGAAAGCACAAGGAGAAAGAGGAGGGTCTAGCAAATGTCAGCGACGCCAAGGCATGTCATGAGCCTCGTGCAGAGGGGCAGGAAGTATAAAATGCAGAGCCTCCCCCGAGAGCCCGTGGCAGGAGCCACGGGGAGCAGAGGCTGCGCTGGGACGTACGATGCTCGCGCTAGTCTTGTGATTTCAGGGCTCTCTGAAACAAGACCATGGACAGTGGTGAGTACACACGCTGCAGCTTCTGCCTCTCCCTTCAGCTTTAATAACGAGGGTAATGCCTAAATTCACATTGAATGACACTGGAACGCAACAGAATTTATTTTAGTAGAGTATTTAAATGATGTAGAATAAAACATTTCCATCTTCCTCATATTATTTTTTAAAAAATCTAAACAAAATCATCTTTTTGTTTTTTCAATCTTAAAAAAAAATCTACTTCAGAAACACACAAAAAAAATACATTTGCAAAGGAGACTTCAAGGAACTCTTTTGTCCCAAAGCAAATTAACTCCTCCTGTACCATTCATAGTTTCAAAATGTTTCTGTTAGTGAGAAGGCAGCCATACAACTTTGACCCTTTGCAAAACTTAATTCTGCATTTGTTCATTGCTGCATTCCACCTGGATCTGTATTTCCATGATTTACCCATCATCATGAACAAACGTGCAAGAGAATTGTCTGTTCTGTAGTGCATGACATCCCCCTAGCCCAGAAGGCATAAGCCTCACAGCTTGTTTATGTATCTTGCTGAAAGTTTCAGGCTTTCTTTAGTCATTTATTGTTTTTTCACATGTAGTGCTCTGCAGCTTGAGTAGGTGGAAAGCTGTAGGAGGGAATGGCACTGTGGGTCAGAGATGCGATGGATAAGATGGACTCTTATTTTTCTCTAAGACTGTTTACTCTTTTTGACTGGTCTTATTACCTTTTTGCTCCAGTATTTGAAAAATATAATTCCAGCAAATGAGGGTGGTGCAGGGAAGAAGAAATGAAGCAACTCAGGGAGTTGAATTAGTTCATGAACAGAGCTCATAATACGACCGATACCTCTCTCTGACTGAAAGTACGGTTAAAGCTGTAACAAGGGTGAGTGTGATGGGACACTGGTCAACAAGTTCATTCCAGTAAAGCCAGGCCCTGGAAGTAGCAAGTTGAGTCTTGCAGGGGGGCAGGATGGGGGGTGCTTCTACCTTTTCTCTGTGGCATTCTTTAAATCAAAGCTTTGAAGTTATTAGAACTGTAGAGGCTCCCTTGCGTGTTCCCAGTGCTGCAGCAGCCAGCATCATCTCATGTTATGGCAACGCTGTTGGCTCTCCAGGCAGGACTTTCTCCTCCTGGAAAGTCAGCAGTGATTCCTGAATTAGGAAGTGGAAGCTCACGGTCACCCAACCTTTGAGGTGACAGTAGAGAGAAGTGGAGGAGGCAGGAGCAGGAGAGCCCTCCTGCTCAGTGTGAGAAGGGGATTCACCACGTGCACAAAGGTGCAGAGGTCCCAGCTAGCCCCTGGTCTGTGGAAAACCACAGTGTTATGTGTGAAGAACCATCCCTTGCATATTCTGAATAGGGATGAATGACATTCTGAAGATGGTTCAGAATATAGCATATTCTGAAGATGGACGTACTGGGTCCCATAGGATACAACACGGAGAATGGACAGAGTGAGTCTTCCCATGGCTGCGTCTTCACTGCTTCTAGCAATCAATGGTTTAGCAAGGTCCTGAAGGAGAAGCTGCACCCAAACAAAATCATCTCATAAGTCAACTGGATCTATTCACCACAGATTCATCTTTGTGATGGAATTTAAACATTTAACCCATGCAGCATCATCTGGCTGTTTTGGTGTTGTTCATTTATTTTAAGGTACTCTGTATTTAGGGGGAGATGGCTGTTATTTTGAGGAGGGTTTTAGGTTTTGGTTAACTGGCAAAGGTTAATTATGATAGAAAAAAAAAAAGAGAGAAAAAGTAGAATGTCACAAAAAGAATAGGATATTCCTGCTTTTTGACCTACTATTGAAATTCAGCAGAATATTTCAAAACATTTCTAGGAATGTGAAAATACCTGGGGCAAATGCACAGCATGACTGGGCCTGGGGTTTTGTTTGTTTGTTTTTCTACAGCAATATTGGAAATGCATCATCAGCTCCTTCAAGAATGATTTTTTTTTTAATCTGCTTTAGCTTGCCTTTTGATTCACAATTTCCTTAAAGGGGTAGAGAAGAACAGTTACCAACTTTCTTCTGTAACAGATCTATGAGTGCATGAAACAAAACTGACTTAGCTTCACTGGGCCTTTTTCACTCCTGAAATGAGGGTCTCCTTCCTCTACTGGCTGTAGGAGAAGAAAAAAAAAAAAGGGGGGGACAAAGTTGGGGGGCAGAACATGCACCGAGCTGCTAACTGCCAAAAGTCATTATATTATTTAAATATGATTAATTCTTCTCAGAAATAACGGTTGCTTTCCCCCAAAGGCTGCTGATGGTGGAGGCACCAGAAACTGGTACATGAGTAATGATCTACACAGTCCGTTACTCACTAGAAAAAGGCCTGCTAAGGTGCTGAGATTGAAACTTCTGTTTCACAATTTTGACCAATATGAAAAAAAGTCTCACCCTGCGGATTCAGTCAGAACAGGTCTGCTCAACGGTACCAATATATTGAAGTATTCCTGAGAATGTGAATCCAGTGACTGCAGCTCGCTGCTGCTCACTGTGCACTCCTCAGCATTGGCACTGGGGTGACCAGCTGCCCCGTGTGCGCAGGGAAGCGGCTGCCTGCGGAGCGGGAGCACCTTCCTTGTGAGGAACAAACCCCAGGATTCACTCCATAGGATTCTGGGCGTACCTGTGGGGCTCGCTTGGACTGCTGCTGCTTTTATCCTGCTTGAGATCGGTTCCTGCAGCTGAAGGGATAGAAACTGTATGGAATTTATCTGTCCAAACTTAATGCTTACCTTCCAACATAGCATGAAATGAATTCCATTTCAGACATTCACCCCAGACAAGTGAACAGTGCCTTAAGCATCTGTTTTTCCCTTCCTTACCAAGTGAGTCTTAGCAATCAGGTGTCAATGGCTAAAGTTAAGTAAGGTGAATCCCTCTCCATGTGCTTGTTCTGGGGAAGCAGGGAGAGATTTTCAAACATGACTAGAGGCTGCCCCAACAGTCCTTGCCAGGACAGGGCTCTTGAGGCTGGGAGCAAGCCTGGGTATACTCTGTTGGAGAGAGGGAGGCATGAAACAGGGCTTTGGAGCCTATCTTGCCCCATTCACTGTAACTGGGCTTTTTTAAGTATGACTGCCAGTTGTACAGTTTGTGGGGACTTTTGAGAGGGGAGTTTTTCTTAATATTTTGAGGAACGAAACTTTAGGAAAATACCTAGAGTTAAGAACTGCCACAGGCTTAAAAAAAAAAAAATTAAAAAAGAAAAAGAAATTGCCTATTAAACTCCAAAGTGTGTCTCATTTCCTCTCTCAGCCTATCTGCGCTTGCCAGGCTCCTCCCTCCCCCACAGCCCTGGCCTAAGCACAGGGCAGGGAGAAGCAAGCTCAGTCCAACCTGCCCAGAACCGGTGACACAGGGACTTGCTCAGCAGGAGCAAGGCAGGACCATGAGGTTCTACAGCCCCTCTAGTAATCTATTTGCAAATGCGTAACATGAGGTGAACAGGGGAAATTTCTTATAGCGAAAGTCATATGACATTTAAGATTTCTGAAACAGCAACGAAGAAAATATTTAAAAGCACAACCAATTGGTGAAACTCCCCAAAGGAAGGATACTTAGCTGAACTGTTTCAGGCTCATTAGTTGAGTCACTGTTATCAGTCCTGTTTTGTTACCCACTCCATCATGTGTTTAGAGAAAGAAAAAAAAAAAGAAACCCACGCCTCAGGAAAGAAAAAAAGAAATCCACGCCCTGAGGCTTCACACACAGGCTGCTCTGGTCAGTGAGGAGAAGGGGAGATGTAAAAAACTCAGAACAAAATGTTACTGTTAATGCTAAGCTCTCTAAAGCACCATGCTGGTACATTGGTCTGGCACTAGGAGGCACCATGGCTGTGTCCTTTGCAGTAGATAATTTAAAAAAATATAGCTGTTAGCAATGCACTGATGGACCAGCATTTATGCTGGTCTCTCTTCCCAGTTGGATGGGTCGCGCAGCATTCTTCTCTGCCACCATCATTTTATAAAACTTCTAGAAACTTAATTACTTTTGCATCTGCTCAACATGGTTGAGACTGGCCAGCAGAGGTAACAGTTACCAGGCAGATGCACCAACTACAAAAGCCTTTAGAAACCAGCTTATTAGAAAGGTATAACAGAAAATTAAAGACCCCAGTGGGTTTGCAGGGTCAGGATCCCCATGCCAGTGTCCCTGTCGAGAAGGCAGTAACATTCTCAGCTAAATTCACCCAGCAGGTTTGGGTGGTTTGGGGTTTCAGTGTTTCCTTCGTGACATGCGTAGCTGAAATAAGCAGCTTGGGGGGAGAAATGGCTAAATCAGGTGCTCACTAAGCTTCTTCCTGCAGCCTGGGACTGCACAAAGCAAAAGGCACTGGGCAAGCAGAAAATAGGGATAATCTTGTCCAAGGATAATCTTGTCCAAGGTACCTTGGCACTCCCTGCTCCTCACTGCAACCCTCACTAGTGACACATGACTACACGTGAGGAGGATTTGGATAATGTGAGGGGCAGGGAGGTAACTAAGCTCCCAGCTTCACGAGGCAGGATGAAAGATGAAAGCATAGGGGAGGCTCAGACTTCTAAGAGGCATCGTGGGTAACTCACATAAAGGCTCTAGGGGAAAACGTGTGCAGCTGAGGATCTTCTACCTTCACCATTCACATATATATGAGTATCTCTGAGCACAGATGCCAAGATAACTGCTTCTATTATTAACAATGCTATAGCAGGCAACTTAAAGCAGTTCTTACTAGAGATAGGACAGCAAGAACGACAGTTACCTGAAATTGAGGAAAACAATCCTTTCGGTCCAGTGTAACACAGGACATCAGCACAGCAGGGAAGGATGCAAAGGCATGCTGCAAAGAAATAGATAACAAGCAGTTATCCAGAACAGAGGTTTTTACAACAGACTGCTGTGCTGAGAGGGGCAAAGCAATCAGGCAAAACTATGAACAAACAGGCTTAACACCCAAGCAGGAGGCAGCAAGGGCTTTCTCTGCATTGCCAGCACACCTAACTCAAGCAAGAAAGTTTCAATTCCAACTGCCTGATGTAAAGGCTGATACGTGCTTTAAATAGAAGAAAAAGCTTTCACTGGCCTCTCTGCCTTGGCTAACCACAGGAAGAGCTGCTTGTCTGAGATTGCTCTCAGCATTATCACATCTGGCTCCAAATTTCATTTTCCCCCCAGCTGTCAGCATCCAATATCTCTACATCCAAAGACAGCTGAAGCCAGCCCTGACATTTTGAGCTGAATAATAAATCCCAGGCAGCTCCAGTTACGTATATCCTGTGGGGAGCAGAGCTTTCCTGTTCTGCAGCCCAGTTACCACACTGCCAGGGAACAGCTGGGCCGTTTGTTGCTCACACAGCTGTTTTTACATGCATTGAGTGTGCTACACCCTCAGAACCTACAGCAAGACACAGGCTGACTAGAAAAATAGCAATGGGTGCAAGAGTGAACGGGCTCTTTAGCTCCCAGCTTTTCTTTATGGGCCTGGAGGCTCCTCAGACCGAGTCCATGCTCTGACAGTAAATTGTCACATTACTCTGGCTTAGTCCCATAGCACCTTAAGTTTGTTTAGGCAGCTGAGAGGAGCTTAACAGTGTTGAGAACGCCCTGATGAGTGTGTTACTGCTGCACATTATTGCTCTTTTAAAACTTAGCTACATTTTCAAAGGGTCATCACATGAAAACCTCTGCTGCCCTGCTAACAATAACACGGTGTCTCTTTTTCTTCTAGGCAAGTGGATAAAGTTTACCGCTGTTTTCAGCCTTCCTCTAATTTTTCAGGTAAGATGTTAGAAACAATGTGATTGAAATGTAGCTATATTTGCTTTGTGGGTAAAGAGAGATTTTGGAAACTCTGACAGATCAAAAGCAGCTGCCTACAGTGCTGGAGAGACCTGTGGGGGATGCTGCTTCTCACACCAAGAATCCAGTCATGCGTGGAGGGGGATGATGTGAAAGCAGAGAGCAGTGCTAAAAGCCAGAGGGAAGAAGAAAAAAAATACACAGAACAAAAACAGAAAGAAAAAGAGAGTTTCATAGCCCAGGATTTCAGGATATCCTTGTGTGCCATTCTGATACCTAAATTAAGATTTTCAGGAAAAAAACCAACAGCATCATTTCCTGAATACAAGGGAGAACCTGGGTTATTCTTTTAGGAAAGATCTGGTCAAAGCACCTTGGCCTCTGCAATTTAGCTGAGGTTAGTAATGAAGAACTGAAATGTGCAAAGAGGAAGAGTTCCGTTGCCTTGAATTCCACGTTCATCTTCCTCCTCTCCGCTCTGAATCAACCCAAGGCTGGAAAGAGGACCCAAAGCACCACGTCGTGCTGTGACCTGCTTCTGAACCTCGGGCCTGGCCCCGGGCACCTGCCCTCCTGCAACCGCAGGGCGGCCGGGAGCAGCCCCGGGCCGTGGTGCGGGCTCTGCGGTGCCCAGCGAGGCGGGCGGCCGCTCTTCCCTTTCACTCGGGTGGCAGGGCGCCAGCTCACGCGCAGGATGTGGGGAGCGCCGAGCGCGCGCCCCAGCTCGGGCAGCCCGTGACACCAGGCAGAGACATCCAGAGGAAACCTTTCATCTCTAGGCACTGGAGAAAGGGCACTGCACACTAATAAGGCACAGGAAAGCAGGGCGCCCGCACCGCAAGCTCGCTCTGCCCTGCGGATCAGGGCAGTGTAGGAGGATGAAATAAGAATAATCAGAGCTGAAATCAGGGGCCTGGATGAGATACCAGCAGCGCATGCCCGTCAGCACCGTCACAATTTCCTACTGCAGTCACTGCATTTCGTAAGCGCTTCACTGACACCTCTCTTTAGCAGAGGAAGAAAAGCCAAAGGAGGCTCTGGCTTTGCGTTCCCACGGAGCGCTCTGCTCACACTCCTGCCTCTGCTGCTGCTCTGCAGCCTTGCTCCTCACTGCAAGCGAGCAAATGGGCCAGGAAGGCTCGCGGTGCCCGGCTGCTGTTGGCTGCAAACACAGCAGTTACCCCCCTGCTTAGCTCTTTCACTACTGGAAAGTTCACATGGAGAACAGGAGTGCACTGGGAGGAGGGACAAAAATACAATTATAAAATGCCTACTGAGTACAGTCAGTCAAGAAGAAATGGTGTTCCTTCCAAAGCAGAGAACAATGAAGTAGGTATTATTTTTTTCCTATTTTATCTGACAATCGACTATGTTTATATGGCTGCATTTGGGTCCTGAAACATACTCAAAAATTCATCTAATTGGTGAAAGTTTTCAGGTGTCACTTGGGTTGAGCACTAATTTCCCACTCCGAACCCCAAACCCCACATACTTATGGCAAAAGCCTGCATGCAGAAATGCTTGGAAATTCCCTGGGATTTTTCTGCCTTTTGTTGGTTGGACACTCCTGCTTGGTTTCCTGCCAGCTTCAGTCCACATCCTGGAACAACTCATGGGAGGGGAAAGGTTGTGCATGCAGAATACCCATGCCAATGCATTTCTCTCTCTTGCTGGTTCTAGTTCTGCTCTGGGAACAACGTTACTGATGACTATGACCCTAACACCACCATCGATTACACTCTCTTCGAGACCCTGTGCGAGAAAGAGGAGGTCCGTACCTTCCGTCGTACCTTCTTCCCAGTCATGTACTCTTTCATCTGCTTCATCGGGCTGCTGGGGAACGGGCTTGTGATGCTGACCTACATCTACTTTAAGAGGCTCAAGACCATGACGGACATCTACCTGCTGAACCTGGCCTTGGCAGACATCCTCTTCCTGCTGACCCTCCCCTTCTGGGCCACAAGTGCAGCCATGTACTGGTTGTTTGGGGAGTTTGCCTGCAAAGCCGTCTACTGCATCTGCAAGATGAGCTTCTTCAGTGGGATGCTGCTTCTCCTGTCCATCAGCATTGACAGGTACTTTGCTATTGTTCAGGCTGCCTCCGCCCACCGTTTCCGGCCCCGCATGATCTTCATTAGCAAGGTCACGTGCATCCTCATCTGGCTCCTTGCCTTCATCCTCTCCATCCCAGAGCTGGTTCACAGTGGCATAAATAACTCAGACGACCATCCGCGTTGCTCTATCATTGCTACTGACTTGCAGACATTCAGCACCGGCATCAAGGTGTCCCAAATGGTTTTTGGCTTCTTATTTCCTCTAGTCGTCATGTCTGTCTGCTACTTCATCATTATCAAAACATTACTCCAGGCCCGCAACTTTGAGAAGAACAAAGCCATTAAGGTCATCATTGCTGTGGTAATAGTCTTCCTCGTCTTCCAGCTCCCCTACAACGGGGTCATGCTGGCCAAGACCATCTCAGCTTTCAATCACACCAGCTCGTGCGAGGAGAGCAAGAAGCTTGACATGGCAGACGACGTGACCTACAGCCTGGCCTGCTTCCGCTGCTGCCTCAACCCTTTCCTTTACGCTTTCATTGGCGTCAAGTTCCGCAACGACCTCTTCAAGCTCCTCAAGGAGCTGGGCTGCCTGAGCCAGGAGCGCCTCTGGCAGCTCTCTGCCTGCCGGGACAGCAAGAGGTTTTCTGCAGCCATGGAGACAGAAACAACCACCACCTTCTCCCCGTGAGAGCAGGTCTGCAGGCAGGCACTGACTGAGCCGAAGGCCGGCACGTTTCAAGCCACAAATGTTGTTTTTACCCTATGTTCCTACAGACACAGAGACTTCAATAAAGCCATGACTAATACTTAGGCAGAGGCGGGGACACTGTTGGGTGTAAAACTTACTCGACCATTTGACCTTTATCTTAGTCTTGCCTAGGTGAAGCGAGAAATGGTCAAAATGGAAGTTCTTGAAACAGTAAATAAGGCAGCAAGATGTTCGTGCAACACAGCTGCCTGTTTCAGAGCTCCCAGGAGCATCGGCCTTGCTTTCAGCGTTGCCCCTACCGCTGCCCCCTGCTCTCCCATGCCCGCGAGCGCTGCGGCCGCGCTGGCCCAGCCTGCCAGGGGAGGCAGCAGCCCCAGGCCTGACAGAAGCTCCGGCAGCCCAGCACGCAACTCCCAGCTCTGCCTCCCCGCCTCCACAGTAAGGGATTTTGCCATGAGCTAAAAGCAAGCAAGAAAATACATTTTGCTCTGCATTACTTGTCTACCTTGATTGATACCACCCAATTGTTTAAAGCCTGTTATTTTATAATGCTAATGTAACATAAAATAAATGCTGCTTGTCATATGAAATGGGGGAGTTGAGACTGACACAGAATAGTCATTTGTTCTTGCTTTGCTCCTATAGTCCCTACTCAGGTAAGACACACAGCCAGAACTTAGCAAGAGTTAGGAGTACTTATAATACAGACTCTTCTTGGTTTTATCCCTCAGTAACAATATATTTTTAATGAATAATCAGGTATGCAAAGCTGCTTTTCATAAAAGATAAATGTGTACACAGCTGTGCACTGAAAATGTATTGCTTTAACTTACTCCAATAACAAAATCTGCTTCACACAAACATGCAATTGTATTTATATCTTGTCTGATAAAAACCTCCTCCGCAACCTGAGAATGCCTTAGGTCTTTATCAACTAGATATACCATTCATAGGAAAAAAAATAAAGCAGTTGCTTATGTAAGAATGAGATATTAAAGCACAGGCCTTAGATACTTGCAAAAAAGCGTGACTGGAAATTAGTATGAGGCCTACTACTCATCTAAAGAAATCACATGATGTAAAGGCATTAGTCCCTCCTGAACAAAACAGTGGTGACTTCAAAGTGAAAGTCGGTCTCAAAGCAAAATATTAACGGCCAAAACAAACTTGTCAGTTACTTAAGTCAAAATTAAAATGATTTACCCAAGCTCCTAACTTGAGATTCCTCATGGAAGCCTCAGAATTGACTGTATTTTGCTATTTCGGGA
Source organism: Nothoprocta perdicaria (assembly GCF_003342845.1). Classification (NCBI taxonomy): domain Eukaryota; kingdom Metazoa; phylum Chordata; class Aves; order Tinamiformes; family Tinamidae; genus Nothoprocta; species Nothoprocta perdicaria. The sequence goes on from NW_020455514.1 coordinate 166,597, forward strand.
AAATAAATTGTAACAATTAATTAAAAAAAAATAGAAAAACTACTTTTTCTCCCCCACTCCTTGCATTTTCTCCATAAAATGTAGCTTACACACATTCTAGCAGTCTGCATCATATCCTTCTGGTCCTGTCAAGAACATGTTTGTGCTCAATCTAGCTTCATATCAGTATTGCCCTGCAGAAAAGAGAAAAACATGCTAAACATCCTAAAAAAAGTATTTTCTCTGTTAATGAATTATACAGTAAACAGGTCAGTGAATTTACAATAGGGGTATTTTTCTTTATTCTAAGCTTAACACAATTGTTGTAATGCTGCTCCAGTAATGGACACACTGATGGCTTCCTATCTATGTTTACATGAAAACATTTGTACTGTAACATTTTATTGTTCATTTTAATTAAAAAAAAAAAGTAATGAAAATATATGACTGTGCAAACTGTTCATAGAGGGAGGCACTGACCATAATTCTCAAGGCCAGAGCATTTCCAGAGTGTAGCTGCCACCATGCTAGTTCCAACAGCTCTGCAGCTTAGCCAGGCCAGCATGACATGATTAACATCTTCCTGATCTCTGTGGTTAATTTATGTCTCAAAATACAGGAACTGTCGATATCCTGTATTAAAAGCTCACCTAAACTGCCAATGTGCTCATCTCAACTTCACCATAATTCTGTAATAAGCAAGCAGAGATCCCTTTGTAAAATATCATGCAAAACCAAAAGCACGAGGTGCTCAGTTCCACCTCTTAATTCTATCACTGGAAGTGACATATTCTGAAAAGCCAATATTATTGCAGAAAATATTCAACTGCACACATCTCACTACAAGGGTGCAGGTTACACAGTCACAGAACACAAGTGGTTGTGAACGAAGTCAAATTTGACCATATTAGAGCACCCACTTCACACTAGCAAAGAGCACAAGTGTTTTGTGAGTGGAAATTGTTACCAATAACAGCAGTTTTGAAGTGTTGTCCAGGAACGCTTTGTACTCGCAGGGTGTGAGCTAACTCCGCGCGCCGATCTCCAGAGCACGTTTGGAACCTGCCAACAAAAACACAGGAAACGGGTGCATCATTTTTAAGACAGCTTATGCTCCCTGTCAAGTCCAAGGCACAAAAATCTGAGCCAATAATAGATTTAAAGCACGCAGATACAACCCTGCATTAAGCTCATGCTGATGTGGAACCGTTCCCTTCGAAGCAACACAATGCAGGGCTTCCCCTTACACCACAGAAATGATGCACCTAAATCCCATGAAAATAAACCATTTTGCCACTTTCTCCTGGGCTCCTAGAATAATCCAAGGCCTCGTGTTTGTCTGTAACAAATAGAAGCCATGAGCCACATACTTAGCACCCCGGAATCAAGAAAAGGAACCTCAGGCTACACCAGAAGACATGATAAACATGGAGTTTAGGTTCGAGTACCAAAGCAATACGGATCATTTCTGCTTTCACTAAACAGTGTGTGCCAGTTTCTCCCTAGAGAGAAAGTACCAGACTAGTTTCAGCATCCGGACCAGAGGTTCGAGCAGCGACGATGAGGAGCATCAAGACCACAGCCCCGCAACGCTACTGGAGAAAATAAAAGTCTAAAACCAAAACTTTTTGAATAAACATTAGATCTCCTTTACCACAACTAGGTCAGAAGGCTCAACTGCTCTACGTCCAAGCAGCTCATTTGTGCAGTAGATGCAGTCTGCTGAACAGGAGCTCTGAGCTACAGCAAGCACAGCAATCCCAGCTTTGTTAAATGAATATGGCAGCTTTTGACATGCTCCCTATGCTTCTCAGACAACTGTAAACCAAGCTTTTTTTACAGGAAAAACCTGTAATTTTAAGCAACACAGGTTCCAATGCACAACTCCGATTCAAACTGGTAGGACCCAGGTCACCAAGCAACCAAAGCTCACAACTCAAGATACAGCAACTATCCCAGCTGAACCAGGCACATTTCCAGGGCAGATTTAACTCAATATCTCATGCAAAACAGAGGGAGATAAATTTCTTTTTACAGTTCACTGGGGACTGGAACCAATTTCCATTGACATTCTTTAGAGTCAGTTAAAATCCATGTTACAGAATGGGACCACTGCTCTGCAATAAACTACACCAAAAGCAAGAGAGTCATCGATCCCTTCTCCAAGTCATTTTGGGAACTAGTAAAAATCACTTCATTGCTCTAGTTGAAGATCACTGCTAAGTAGTTCTCTCTCCCTTTCCATTTTTCACCCATGTATATGTCCTTGTAAACACTTCCTAAGCTCTATATACAAAATGGATTGGGGAGGGGGTAAAGCGGAGTCAGGCCTCACTAATGCAGCAGCACCATCCACCGCAGGCAGCGGCCTCTCCTCACCCTCCTCACGCCGCACAGATGCTCCTCCTGCCAGGACGTTTGCAGGGCTGCTGGATGCACCATCGATACGAAGCTTCTGCACACGCCTGTGGTTTCTCACGTGCCACCTGCAGAGCTGCAGAAGTCCTTGTCACCCTAAGAAAGAATGAGCTGGAGTTAAGCATGTCAAAAAACCCTACATATAACGCACGTGGGTGCGAAGGAAGGGTGGTGGCACTCCACAACAACAGGAGTAACTAACAGTGAGCTACAGTTTCCTTTCCTCATATCTTCTTTTACTTGACAAAGAAGGCACCCTCCTGTTCGCAGGGTGGAGGTGTCATGATCTCAGGGGAGAACTCCTTCCACTGCAGCCACCTCCCGTAGCCCCAGTGGGACTGATCCTCCCACAGAGGAATCAGTCTCCTCCGACGCGACAGGGCATTCACTTTGTCCCAGCATTTTCCATGCCCGGGGATTTCTCCCCTTCCAGCTTGGCCACCCTGGGATGGTTCTGGAGAAACATAAACCAGCGCAGGCAGCAGCAGCCCAACCAGTGCCAGCAGCTGCATGACCTCAGAGTGAATAAATAAAGGGACCTGACCAGACCGAACATCAAAGACTTTCCATGGGCTACAGTAAGGCAGGACCAGCTCAGGTCCCGCTGCTGCCACAGGAGACAGGGCCACAACATGCAATTAATACTACAGGGAGGAAAAAACACATTATTTAATAGCACCATGATGCATTTAATGATGGCAGCACAATCCCCAGACAGGCCTTCTTACCCTTCTTATGCGAGAGTTTGCTCTGCAGAGCCAAAAAAAGAGCAGAACAACCTTCTATTTTAGCATACAAATGTCCACAAAAGCCAAAGACACATGGCAAGGACACAACTTTGCATTTTGAGTTTTGGGGCTCACTGCCCCAAACAGTTTATTCCTTGCAGAGATCTCAGTTAACAGCAAAATGCACAGTACAAGAAGGTAGGAAAGAGGTGGAAGACAAAGACAGGTTTTCTAACTAAAGAAAGATATATGTTTCTTTCTATATAGCTATATATATAGCTTTATATATAAATATATATATATGCATATAAGCTAGCAACATCTGCTCACTCCCAAGGCTTTCCCTTCAGGAAGAGCCCTTGCACGGACGTAAACTCCCAGAGCGGCACCAAGTCATTCTACTCAAAGGGGCTACAATCAAGACAAATTCATTTTTTTCCAAATTTCAATGTTTTTGTGTTTTCTCTCAGTTTTTACTGCAAAAAGACCAATGCAGCTCAATGTGATGCAATGGTCAAGACCTAGGACGAGCATTTAGAAAAGCAGGTTCTACCCCAGCTCCGCTACTCAGTAACCCAAGTCAAGCCTCCACCTCCAACATTAAAACAGAGATAAAAACATTACTTTGCATACATAGTGATGGGAGTCCCTAGCTATTACTACACACAGGAACTTTCCTGCCTTCTTGCTGAAAATAAAAAGGCAGACCTAGTGTATTTAGATTTTACAGAGACTGCAAATCTTCCGTGTGCTCCATTCCGAGCTGCAGCAGGTTAACTTGATTTCAAGCTGAATATAAAGCTATTTTTCACTTTCACTTTTTAATAAGGCTCCAGTCCTTCACAGATGGAAGATCATGAGCCAAGAAGGGAGTCAAATCTTTTTGATATTAAATGAAAAACTGTCAGTGCTGCAGCTCGTTACAAACATTTATTCAAGTTGGGACTAGTATGGAGAGTTTCAGTTCACCTTTATTAGATGCATGGCAGATGCATGGCCAATCTAGGTATGATCTCATATTTGTCATTGCTAAACCCATGCAAATTGGCAGTTTGCAGGAACTGAAACTCTCAACTTCCCTTCTTGCTGCTTTGTTTTTTAATTCAATTGTCTAAAATAACATAGCGAGCAGCTATTTACTTTCCATAAATTTATTTGTCAGCAAAGAAAGGTTTCATGAAAGAGAAAAGAGCGGTTATGTGATTGATGGGGAAGTTTTTGGAAACTGAAGGCAGGCTCTGATGTTTAAAGCCTCCTACATAACAGGAAAAGTCTCAACACTTCCAATGCAATAGTCCAGGAAGTCATCCAGGATTCAGTCTGCATACATCACCTTTCATCAATGAAAGCTTCTCCTACTGATTCTAATGCTTTTCTCTTTTACTCCACCTTTAGAACTTGGTATAAAATCCACTGAATCCACCAGAAACCACAGTCCCCGTTTCACCTTAAAACAGGAGAGAAAAGAGGCAAAATCCCAAAGGATATATGCCCCAAGCATTAACAGGATGACAACACATCCACTTATTCCCCTGTAGCCTGTTCCTGCCCTGAAGAGTGACACAGGACTCAAAAGTTGTGCTCTTCTGGGACAGTCTTGTTTTATACCTTAGAATCAAAAGACTGAGAACCCAAATGGCTACAGAGAAGGAAAAAGGTGCTCTTGAAAAAGGGTGTTAACCAACCTTGTAGTAAAAAGCAAAATGTTCACAATCAGTGTCATAGAGCCTTTTCCTGAAACTTTTAGGGTGATGTTTCCAAGAGATACAAATGCTTTAATATGTTCCGCACAGCTGAAGGCAGCCCATTTTCCTACCTTTCTGTGAATAAAGGCACCAAGTGAGACACCCAAGAAACCCCTATCTGTTCATGATACCAGTGCTTAATTCCACAAATCCTGACCAAGGAGACCTTTCTTTTGCTTAGAAATGCAACTCAGGCCAGTTTACCAATTTCAATTAAAGGAAAGATAAATATTTCCCTTTGCTGCCTGAAGCAGCACCAGAACTAGGGACTGGCATGTGCCAAGGCCTCCCTCTGCTCTCCCCAGTTTATGTAACTAACGCAGCAGTGTGAGCAGCCTTGCAGACTGCTATAGGATACGCAGCACTCTGCATATTATCCAGTAAGCACCCATCTATATGCAAACCTTTAGGAGGAAGGAGGTGTGAACACATGAGTGTTTGTGTTTGCATGTCTCACTGAAGAACTCGTTTCAGACTCCAGGGACTACTGCAACAAAATTAGCACTACCACATCTCACCAGCAGGACTGCACAAATAAAAGCTTGTTTTTAGGGAAGAGATGGCTGATTCCTGTGAAGATAACATGTTGTTTTTTTCTAACTTTCAGCCACACCAAGCACTGAGAAAGAATCTCTACCCTTGTGCCAGGGAAGGGGGGAGGCAAAACAGTGTTTCTGGATGACTAACACAGCCAGCAGCGCTCGCCGCTCCGCAGCTCGGCCCTGTGCTGCAGTGGGAGTTGCACAAGACTACTTTGAAGAGGTTAACGCGCTCAGGGAGGCAGTTTTTTCCCATGTTCTCAAAGGGTCGCAGGCAGCTGCACTGCTCAAACCTGGCGACCCCGCCACAAACAGAGCTAAGTCACTGCAGGGAGCAAACATGTGGCTTCCATCCCATCTTAGATGCCACTGCAGTCAGCCTAGGAAACAACCAAGTCCCTACAAGATTCATCCAAATGTCTTTAATTTCAGTAGCTTCTGGCATGACTTCACGCCCACCCACAAAGCAACAACCCCTCACGTGCCAACGCTACAGGAACAGTTTAGCAGAGATGGGAGGTTGAGGGAGTCAGAAGGGAGACTGTTTCTCTGCAGCGTGCTTCAAAATGACAAAAAAGGTCTCAAAACGCCTCATGGTTCTAAGAGCTGGCCATGCCTTGCAGATCTGAGAAAGGAGGGAGGCATCTCCTTGCCAAAAAGTAACACTGAGTCTTGGAATGTAATTCTCTTTATACTCAGTAATACAAAAGGAGTCTCTCCTCAAGGCCTGTGCACATGCATCAAGTTCATCAGTGTGGCAAATCACAACTGCAGTGACCAGCAACCAAGATGAAGATGTGTCCTTCTCCTTCCTGCCAGGGAAAGCTGTTTGAAATTCAAACAGAAATACAGAGAGTACTTGCAAAGCCAAGCAGCAGAAGGCACTCTCACGACAACATACTCCACGCACTGGCAGCTTCCTCCCAGGCCGAGGACATAATGCCCAAAAAGACAGTGAGCCAGACACCGCGGGACCCACAACACACACAGAACAAGGCCACAGTTCCCGCTGAGCTGGGATCATCCAGCTCCACCAACGGGGAGTTGGGATTGCGCCAATTTTCTGAAGTGCCTGAGCATCATCTCCTGCACAGCCTTCCCATTAAGCAGCTCCCTCCACCTCCTGCTTTGAGGAAAACAGGAAATGGGAAAGGCACATTCTCCACAGAAGATTTCCAAACAAATCTGAGCTCTCTGTTGAGGCCTGGGTAAATCATCAAGCAAAGCCGGCAACAGCAGCCGGCTCTTTGAGAGATGCTGACACCATGTGGGAAACGCTAAGAAACGCTCTAGCCACACAGCCACGGATCCCACAAGAGCACACAGGAGAATCGGCCTCATTTACCAAAGATACAGGCTCAAAAGGTATTAGATAAATCAGAGACAGCTGTGGCTAAAATTATCAGTCAATTGTGCTTGGTTTAGCCTAAATATACTGGAAACTTCTTTCTGAGCAGCTTTGATTCTCTTTATTTTACCCAAATCAAAGCGCCGACACTCTTCCCATGTACTTTCAATAACCCACTTTAAATGCTAATCTGATTATCTTTCTCAAATCTTTCCACGAAAGTGACTTTCTACGCATCATCCTCAATTAATTTTGTACCCAAATTCCCTAAACAACTTTGAAAAATTATAAATGGTCTTTTTCAGTCATGTCTTACCACTAAACAGCCTGCAGGAAACTGCGCTACAGCTGCTTAAAAACTTACTGGCACTGGAAGCAGTTTTCCACTGAAAGCAGTCCTCTTCCCAGGCAATGGCTTTGGGATTTTTCAGACAACTGCAAAAAAACAGGTTTTGACTTCAAAGAGTGCCTGAACATCACAAACTGAAGTCCCTGCTTGCAAACGGTGCAATCTAAAAGCAGGTTTTTCCTCATGAGGCCCCTTTCTCGCTCAACGTGTTAACAAACCATAGGTATTTGTCACATAGCAGGTCCTAGATACTTCAGCAAAAAATAAATAATGCATGAAAACTGACAAAACTACAGTATTTTTTAGCTGTTGAGGAAACGTGCTTCTTTCAGCAACTAGTGACCAAATCTCTAAGACATCATCCAGACGAGGATTGCATTTCTATGCTCTTTCAGGATACATAAGTTTAACTCCAAATGCTAACGGATAACACCGTGGCAAATGCCACTTTCAATCCCTCCATGTGCACCTTTCTAGCACTCCATTCCAGACCTGGCCTCGCCACGTGCCAGCCCTTCTGCCCGTAAAGGGGCTTCACTGTTCAAGAAACAACAAGGGCCCAACTCAGGACTCTAAAACACAACTGGCAGCAGAATTCACTGCCTCTATTTCCCCTTCAAACACGTTCACTGCAAAGCGAAACCTCCCCAACTCCATGTGGGCTGGCCCTGGTGATGCCTCATTCCCCTGTTTGCATAAGGGGATGTTTGCATAGAAAAGAAGTCCTTTCTTTGTGGCTTTTCTGCAGAAAGAACAAAAACAACCAAGCCTGCTCCACCTATGCAGACTGCTTTTACCTGAAAGGGATACAGCCCACACTCCACCCACCTAAATCTTAAAAAAAAAAATATATATAGTGACATAAAATCTGTTATCAAGGAAAGTTTCCCCACACCCCCCTACAAAAACACTTCAATATTTTGTTCTACAAGATGCTGCCAAACCGCTTCTTCCCACACAACCCAAAGTGTGTGTGCACAACAGATAAGGAATCAGTAATCCCTTCTCAGCCTTAAAAGATGTTTTGCAAAACACTTTCCAAAGACTACTAAGACTGGGATTCATACAAGCTGCAAGAAACTGCTGCTATTTTCTAAAAGAATGTCCAAGTAGACCAAAAAAAATTATCATCACAGTAATAAACTGAGGAGCTTGTTTCTGCATCAAGCTGTTCCTACAGACAAGCCGGGGACTTGTGAGCTCTGGTTCCATTCCCAGCTTGCCTACACACTCCCTGCAGGATCTTAGACAGAAAGCTGAGGAGCAACAGATCTCAATTCCCATGCTATAAAACGGGGCCATTAACACTTAATTTCTCTCATCCATTGTCTGCCTAGATTGTAAACTCGGTGGGAAAGAGACTGTTTGTACAGAGCGTAGCAAAAGAGAGCCTCCAGACACAAATGAGATATAAAATAATATGAATAATTTGGAATTCCCAGTAGGCAGCTGTAGAAGTAGCTGGATACCACAGAAACACATGCTTGCTTGCTAATGGCAAAAATAAACACCCTGCAGGCAGTCAAAAGACTGCTGTGCTACATGGTGACAGGGTTTCTCACTGCTTTTTCTGGGAAGAGCTTGCAAATCCACAGCTCCAAGGACCCCACGCCAAGCACCACCAGGCAGGTTGCAATCCCATTAATGCCCCATCACCATCGTCCTCTCGTTACATCCTCACCACAGCACCGCACACAATTAGTGGCTGAAGCTTTAGTCGACTCCGCGTAACCCTTCCAAGTGACACATTACACTGTCAGGACTGCAAGAACAGCAAATTTCAATCCCATTTCCAATAAAAGGCAGGAGGAAAGAAAATCCAGCTATGCAATTTAATACCATTTCTGCTGTGGGAAACAGCTGACAGATTTTGCTCCATTTAAGCCAACAGGGACCAGACACAAAAATATGCCTAACCTTTCCCATTTACAAGTCTGCAAATTCCACAGGAGCTTGGCTTTGCTTTAGTGAAGTGAGTCAGGGGCCACGCGGCTGCCAGGAGCCCTGTGCTCAGGAGCGATTCAGCAGCAGGACACGAGCACATGCACAGGGAGAGGATGTGAGCAGGGGCACACGCCAGGGAGCAGAGAGAGGCAGCTCAACCCACGATACAAACACTTTGAAAAACCATCTCCACAAAGGGCATTTTTTTTTTTTAAGAGCTGAACGCAAAACTAGCACCCACTTTTGCCTCCCACCACCAATATCAGAACTTTTAACACTAATAAGCTGTTCAAGGGTTACACTTAGAGGAGAATTCAGACTGCTGTTGTTGTTGTTCCCTTTCAGCCACCCTTTCAATGTCATAGTCCCCCGCAGAGCAGGAGACAGGGCATATCTCCAAGACCTTGCAGCCTGGGTAGCCAAAACAAGCAGCACAGATGGGCAACAAGAGCACCAGTTGCAGCCACTGATGCTCACATAGGAAGCCTGGAGGAAAGCCAGGCACTGAGCCCGGCTCTCAGAGCTGTACACAGGTCACCAAGGCATCTTCTGCATGTGCTGCCCAGGGCTGGGCCATCACCTCAGGCCCAAACGACTGCAACACTCAAGCCCAGACCTGCTGCAGGCCTGGCTCTATAGCGCCATCAGCCCAACTGCCCCACGACCATGACACTCAGGCCCCAAACACGGAGCTCAAGGCTACTGAGACATCAGGACCTCAAGACAAGAGCCCCCGACACCTCAGAGCCTTCTTGGCACAGACCACAAAACCCCTCGACTCCCCAGCGGCCATTTTGCAGCCTCCTCATCATGGCGCCGCTCCCGCCCTCGTGCCCGCAGGGAGGGGAGGGCAGCGCGCATGCCGGGGGGGGGGGGGGGGCACGCGAGCGTGAGCACATGGCGGGACACGTGACCCAGCAGGCCCGCACGCCCCTCCCGATGCGCCTGCGCGCACCTGACGGCCCGCGAGCACGGGCGCCCCACGTGCCCAAGCCCGTCCTCGCGCGCACGCGCAGGAGCCCCCCGCCTCCCCCGCCCGCCGCGGCGGCGGAGCCCCCTGCCGGCCCCACGTGACCGGGCCTCACCACGCGCGGGAGGCGGGGGGGAGCGGGAGAGCCACGCCAACCCTTGGAGCGTGGCAGAGAGGGCCGGACACCCCCCGGCGTTGGAACGGTCCGAGTGGGAGGGGGCGCGAGGCTATAAAAGGTGGCTGCGGGATGAGGGAGTCGTTTTCGCTGGTGGTTGAGCAGGGTGTGGGACGTGGGCTGGGCAGGGCCTGTGGGACAAACCCCCAAACCGCCCCCGTCACCCGGCACCGGGAGCGCTGTGCCCGTCCCAAGCACCCTCAGCGATGCCCGAGCAGCCCAGTCAGTGACCATCACGGCCGCGCTGTTCAAACCCCTGGTGGGATGCGGCGCGGGGGATGCGGGAGAGGGGAATCCTTTAAAAAGGGCAAAAAGGAGCATTTGAAGAGCGGAGAGGGTGAGAGGAGGTGTGTGCCGCCCAGCTAAGGCTTCAGCAGCTGCACGGCTGGGAGGGCCGTGCTCGAGAGCACTCTGCTGGATTTGAGGTCATTGTAGGAACATCGTTATCTTCATCGCCGGTCGGAGCCATCAGTGCTTTAGCAGGCAGGGCTGCCAAAAAGGGCTGAATTTACCGGCTCCTTATGGTCACAGCACGTGCGGGAGATGGCAATGAGAAAGAAGACGTGTGTAAGACCTGCTGTGATAAAGGGAAACGAAGTTGGGCTTTAGCAGTGCTTAGGAGAGCATCAGCGGGAAGAATTGCACTAGTTCCCTGGAATTGCACCTAGTTCCCCCTTTGCAAGCAAGTCCTTGTGCAGTCGGAGGAAAGCACAGCGCTGATAAATGCAAAGCTCTGATAAACGTGGCTCTGCTAGAAATGCAGTGTTCTGACCCTGCTCAGCAAATGCAAAAAGAAATGTGCAAAAGAAGCTTTCTAGGGTGGGCTCTTCTGTTCGGAAATTCCAAGGAGAGAGGATTTGTGAGCTGTGCATGCGGAGGTGCAACCAGCAGTCCAGGAGCAAACCAGACCGCCAGGCTGCACAACACTTAGCCTGTGCAGGTATTTGCTCATCTCAGGAGCGGCAGAGAAAGTATCCCTCTTTTGCATCTAAAGCATCAGCTTGGTGCTTGGTAGGGGCGGGTTAGCCGCAGTTAACCACATGTGAAGCAGCAGCAGGAAATTACAGGCTTGTCTGGCTTGACCGGGTGGGAAGGATGACTCCCAACTGCTGCAGCCGATGCCAGCAGCGCCCTGAGCCTCCCCGCTCAGCCCGCCCGTGTGTCCTGCGAGCTCCTGTCCACTGGAGGGCAACACGAGACTGTCGTTTCCTGCACCCCTGACCCCCAAGGGAGACCTAAAATGAGCACAAAGGGCAAAAGGGATCACCCACCCTTGTGGAATAGCTCTGCTGGGAGGCAGAAGGATGATGTGTGCCATAAAGATCAACCCTATTTGGCCCTTGCTGTGCTGTCTTTCCAAGATTATTTTCCGTGAAGTTTCTAAGTCTTGCCCTGAGCCGTGTGTCATGTTCTGGTTTAAGTGGAACGGCTGGATGCACTTCCTTATTTTTTTAAAGGGTCTAAGAGGTCTATGATGCTTGAGTAAAGGCCTCGTATGCCCAAAGCCGACTTTATTAGATCCTTCTCTGTTGCTGCTGCTGCAGGGAGTTAGTTAATGCCCAAGAAAGCCAGAAACAACACGTTCTTGGCAGCAGGCAGTGTCTTCTCATTTAAACACAGATTGCACCACATAAATGCAGCCCCCCCATGCCCTGTCTATGGCCACTGAAGCATTATTGCCATTTCTGCAGACCAGGAGCCACGCAGCAGAAAAGCAGAGCCGGAAAACCAAGTGGGTATTTGTGTATCCCTGGTACCTTCCATCTGAGGACCTCAAAGCACATCCAGAACGAGAGCTGCGGTCAAGCCTGGGTTACAGACAGCAAGCCAAGCTGTGAATGTGTTGCAGGAGGCCTGAGATAACGCCTGGAAGTGTGTTCAGAGCTGAGAACTGCATGTATTTCAAACGTTATGAGCTCATTCGTGTCTGTTTTGTTGGCACAGGGTTGCAGCACTTGCATTAATAGGAAAGGAAACGGCAGTGCAACATTTCTGTTATTAAAACGAGCAAGTAGGCTATGGCCTGCATTCGGTGCACTGAAAGGGCACTGTGGTTTGGAGCGGTTTCTTGCCCAGGGCTATGAGCTGCTCCTTCCCTTGGTGAGCAGTAGCATCCCACATTACTGCGCAGAGGGAGAGGACACGGGCAAGCAAGTGCTAATGCACAAACATGCAAGGAAGCAAACCGAGCTAGAGGCAAACCACCTCGTGTTTGTGGATGCGGAGCATCTCATTTTGCTTCGGTTTGTTTTCCCACGACACATTTTCATCAGTTATTGTAGTTATTGTAGTTACTAAAACTCCTAAAAGGTATCAAAGTTACTAGAACTTTCATACCTCTAGTACGTACTGGAGGTATGAAAAAAATCCATGCGATTGTAGTTTGAGAGTGAATGTTTTGAAATGGCCAAAACAAAAGGATTTTTTTTTTTTTGTCTAATCGTTCTTTCAGATCATTCCTGTCATGAGAAAAGTGCTGAAAATACCCAGCACCCAAAGGGAAAATGAAGGAGAGCGGCGTGTGCGGTGCCTGGCGCCGGGGTCGGGAGCCACCCCTAGCAGGGGAAGAGCCAAGGCTACCGGGAAGGCGGAACGGAGGGTGCCCAAGGTCTCCAGGCTGGTGCTGCTGGCAGCTGGGTTTCCCGGCCTCCTTCCCTCTGCGGTCATGCCTGGAATTGCAAATGTCCCTCCGTGATAATTTGTTGAAGCTGTGACCCCAGGGACTGTCTGAGAGCGACAGCGGGAACAACTTTGGAAGTGCTAGTGATCTGCTCGCTGCGTTTCCCCTCTTCAAGACGGCTCGTCTCCCTCCCAGGAGAATTAGAGTCCAACTCCATTAGAGTCCATTAGCAGCTCCCGTTCTTTAGCCTTTGAGTGCATCCAGCGCTGCTGGTAGGTGTTGCTGTCCTGGCGCTCCTGGTGGCTGCGGTGTCCGTGGTGTGAGCCGGGAGAGGAGGCAGCTCCGCAGCGGATCCTGCCCTGTTGGTAGCCGCGGAGCGGAGCGGGACGTCAGTGCATCCGTATCCTGCAGCCTTGAGCTGGAAGAGGGGCCTCTCTTGCCGCGGGAAGGGGCACTGCACAGAGCCCGTTCCTGGGAAGGGCCATTCCTGGCGCAGGACGGCGGGACTCTGGGGAGGCGGCAGCGGGCGGCAGTGCGGGGCGCGCGCAGCATGTGGCCCTGCTGTCCCCGCTGTCCCCGCTGTCCCTGCTGTGTGAACAGCCTCCCGCAGCACCACGTACCGCCACAAGCGCCTGCGGGGCTGCAGCGACACAGCCCACGGTGCCGTCGTCCCCGCTGCCCTGCGCTGCGCGGAGCGGAGGAGCCCACAGAGCCTGGCGAGCACCGTGCCGAGCCCCGCGGCCGTGGGGAGAGCGTGGGGAGAAGCTCTTCCCAGGTGGCTCTCGAGCCCCTCGTGCACGAGCAGCGCGCGGCTCCGCACGGCACACACATCCCCGTGCTCCTGGTGCAGGTATTTGGGAAACCGCTGGGAAAAGTGCCTGATGCTCTGCTCTCCAAAGGCTCCTTTCCCTTCCCTGTGCTGTCACTTGGCTCGTTCGCACTCCCCGCTGCTATTAGCAGTAAGAGCAGTAATTAGCACGGTTGGCCGTGCCCAGAATCCTCTCCCTACCCTCAGCCCATTGGGGCTTGCAGGTTTTTCCGGTGAGCAAATATGGGTGCAATTTCCTTGAATTGCCAATCCCTATCAGTTAGTGGCTTGGGGCATTGCAGCATGAGCAAACACCGCTGATTACAGAGGGGAAAAGAAAGTGTGGAAAGCAATTGTTCCTGTTGGCTTCACCCTGATAACGAAGACGCCAGCCGAAGAACAAAAGCTGTTTCACGTTCCCTTGCCCTGGGCTTGCAGCCGTGCCCTTCCCGAGGGAGGGAAGAGGCAGCACTAGTTTAAACTGCAGCTCTCCAAGGGGAAGGATGGTCGGGTGCTGAGGCTGAGCAGGAAGGTCTAGTTTTAACATCCTTTTTTCCTTCCACCCTGTGTGACACTTCAGGCAGGTCTCTTGCTGTGTGGAGGGAAAAATTCATGCGGTTTAGCTGAAAACTGCCCGTGACTTGGAGGCGAAACCTTCTTCCCTTGCGGTGCCATCAGTGTGTGCGTACAATCATAGAATCACAGAGTGGCTGAGGTTGGAAGGGACCTCAGAGGTCATCTAGTCCAACCTCCTGCACATGCACGGTCACCTAGAGCACGTGGCACAGGCTGCATCCAAGTGGGTTGGGAAGATCTCCAGAGGAGGAGACTCTACAGCCTCTCTGGGCAACCTGTGCCAGGACTCGGGCACCCTCACTGGTAAGAAGTTTTTCCTTAAGTTCCTGTGGAGCTTTTGGTGCTTCAGTTTGTGGCAGTTTCCTCTAGTTCTCAGTGGCCACCACTGCAAAGAGGCCGCCCCCTCCTCCTCACTGCCTCCCTTGAGGTATCTATGGGCACTGCTCAGGTCCCCCCCTCAGCCCTCTCTTCTCCAGGATGGAGAGACCCAGCTCTCCCAGCCTTTCCTCACAGGACAGATGCTCCAGGCCCCTGGAGCAGAAGCAGAAACGCTCGTGCTGGGAGGCGTCGGAGCGTGGAGGGACGCGGCTCCCATGCACCCAGGCAGTGCGGAGGGCACCGGCACCGCTGGGTGCTGGAGCGGGCTGCTGAGCCCGGCACCGCTGGGTGCTGGAGCGGGCTGCTGAGCCCGGCACCGCTGGGTGCTCGCGCGGGCCGCGGTGACCTGGCGGCTGAGGTGGTCGCGGCAGCGGCGCGGAGCTCCAAGAGGATGGTGTTTGGCACTTCCCAAGCCGTGGCTCCAGGCAGAGCCGGCTGCCCCGCACCCCGCGGCCCTGATTCACTTGGCGTCTCGCACAAGCGCCGGCTTCTTCACGGCTGTATCCGGGGTGCGGCCCAGCTGGAGCCTTCTAAGGAAGAATTTGGCGCTGCCGTCCCGGCTGCGGCTGGGCAGGTGCCGCGTGAAGCCGCGGCCCCCGCTGCGCTGCACGTGCTGCACCGCCGCAGCGCCGCGCAGCCGGACACCGCTGTCACCCCGACAGGCACTGCCGGGCCACATACGGGCACAGAGAAAGGAGCCAAGCTCAACGCTTTGCAATTCCGAGAGCAAAATGCAAGTGGCAAATGCACGGCACGGAGAGCTGCCCAGTGCTCTTCGCAGGCTTTAATTTAGCCAGCCGGGGAAAAGCAAACCCTGACGAGAGATGCATGCCCTGGGTCAGCAGGGTTATACTGTGACCTGGGGCTGGACCAGGAGGAGCCTCTTCCAGATCCAGGTGATAATTCCTCAAGGGAGTGCTCCCGCACATGAAGACGCATGGGGAGCACGCGGATGCACCCCCAGCTGGGGGCAGGGGCTCCCGGGCACGGCACAGCTTCCGCTGGGGCTCCCTTTGCAGCCTGTAAAATTTATCTTGAAGGCCTGGAAAACAAAAGCTCCTTTTTTTTTTTTTTTTTTTTTCCCCCCATAAACGGAGGCTGATTAATGTTCCCTCAGGGGAACTGGAGGGCCCCATCACGGCTCTGAGCAAACGTGTTTTACTGTTCCAAGAACAAGAGTGACTCACCTGACAGCAGCTTAGGAAGCAGTGAGGTCTCTGCAGGAGGAGACACGTGGCGCTTGCAGCACGGCCGGGGGCTGAGCAGAGCCCAAAGGGGCTCTTCTCACCCCAACACGTTCCCAACGAGAGCCCCGAGCTCCAAGGCGGGCACCGCGGGCACGCGCAGGTGTCGCGGGCTCGGTGCCGCGAGCGGCAGCGTTTTCCGAGGGGAGTTTCGCACAGGGGGGTTTGAGAGGTTTCACAGAGCCCCGGGGAGAAGGAGGAGGTCCCAGCACCTGGCACGGGGCAGAGCGGCGCTTGCTTGGGCAGCGCCGGCGCAGAAATTACGCTGCTTTAATCCAGCTGTACAATTCATTTGGCGTTTTATAAACCTGCCCCGGGTAGGGCTGTGCTCAGGGGAATTGGGGTTGCTCAATCAGGTCTGTTTTTGTCAGTGCACAATGAAAGGGCAGGGAGGTAACGAAGGTGATCGTTGAGGATGCTGCCGTGGATGCAGCTGGGCGCTTCCCAGGGGAAAGAAGAAGGATTCTGGACAATCCTGGCGGATCGTTCCCTGCCCCAGCCCTGCCACGTGGCCTCACGTCAGCCCAGCACCTTCCCTGCTCCCAGCCGTGTCCTTCGGAGGTGCTGGGTCCTTCCCTGCACTTAGGCAAGCAGCAAATCCTCAGGGCGAAGCACAAGTGACAAATAGAGCTGTTTTAACCTTTCCTCCTCGTTAGCACGTGCACATTCCAGGGAAACATTCCCAAGTCTTATTCATAACCGGTATTTGTTCCTCTGAAAAGGCTCTTTTATGTTTACTCAGCTCATTGATATCTGTGTATTTATTTTGTTCAAATTCCAGAGAGAAGTAACCCTACGTTTATAGAACCTCCACGAGCCTGAGTGTCTCTCTCTGTCTCTCTTGTTATTGAAATCATTTTTCGTTCCCTATTTGCCCAGCCTGCTTCTGTTGGGAAGGCTGGTCTCTTCCCCAGACAACCTTGGCACGTGGGGCCCTCTCCGCGTGGCCAGCGATCCTGTTCTGAGGCTGCCCGTCCCTGTAGTGCGACAGAGAGGTCCCAGTGCCATTCTTGCCCTCCTCCTGATTCCACATCTCTGCATATAAAGATATGTTGCTTGGCACCCTGAAGGTGGGGACGTAGAAAGGGACCGAACGGAGATGGACATAAGGACAAACTGCATAAGGATATGGGCAGACTTCTCCACCACCATCCCTGCTTATAACACCCGTCATCTCCAGCCAAATCTGCATAAACCAGGTCGAAATAAGGATCAAATGTCCTAATACGAACCCGTTCTTACACCTGTGCGGCCAAAGGGGCGTTCGGTGACACAGCACACCGGGTGCAAAATGCCCTGGGGTGGTGTGAAGCCCTCCGTCCACCTCATTCGCTTTGTCCTCTTAATCCTCCCCACGCACTCAGAGTCCAAAGAAGACCTAATGACTTGGCGAAAGAGGCAGCAAATGTCTTGGCTTCGCTGCAAAACGAGCTCAATCAACAGTCAAAGCCAAAGGAAAATGGGAAAATTATGTTTTTTTGGGTTTTTTTTTGTTTTTTTTTTTCTTCTGAGGGTCTTGCAGTATCGTTGTGCCTGTGTTTGCTGTGAAGCCCAGCGAAGGGTTTGGAAGCAGAGCACCAAACAAGCCTTTCTCTATAGCAACTGGCCCCTGCAGGACACCTCGGAGCGCCTTACACAATGGAAACGGGAAAGCGCCGAGTCGCGAGTGCCTCCGCTGCGGGCTCAGAGCACCAGAGCAAAAGCAACCCAGGAATTCAGTTTGGCTGCAAAAGCGCCAAGAGCAGGAGCAGTTCAATACCCACTGAAAAAGAATTGCATCACTCGGAGACAGAGCGGCCACTTAAAGCCGTGAGCAGTCCGGATGGGGTGTTAAAAGAATGCCAAGCATCTTTGCGTTTATTTGTTCACTGGTGAAATAGGTGGCAGGATGACGGCAGCTGATGCCAGCCCAGGATCGCTGCCTGTCCAGCCTCCTTGCTCCCTGCTTCCCAACCAGGCCTGAAGGAGCTCTTAGCTTGCAAGGTCCCCCGGGATGAAGCTAGGTGCAAACTCCTGCTGAACCTAACTTGGTCCCTCAGCTTGAGGGCCCTAACCCAAGTCGTTACCCAGTGAGTCCCCTGTGCCCTCCCTTCAGCTGGATGCACTTAGTGCTGATGTGCTCGCAGCAGTGAGAACGCGTGTCCTCCAGCCGCTTAAAAATACTGCTGCTTGAGCACTTCTTCTTGAAGTTCTTACCAGCCCAAGGAGGGGAAGGTGCTGGAGGTCACTCGCCGCTGTAATGACCCCGCGGCTGCTGCAGAGGACAAGGGGCTGTGGCGGCAGTCGTGTCCCGGTGAGTATCTGTGGTGAAACACTGTTTACCTAGGGATGTAGAGGAAGGTGGGACAACCAACGGCTCAGAGTAAATGAAACACTGGGGAGATTGTAAAGGGAGATCAAGGTGTTCCAAGGAAGGCAGTTTATGGGGTGGATTTCCCGATAAAACCGGACATTTCAAAGAGTCACTTAACAGTGGAGCAATCCGTGTGTGAGCAGGGGGGTTGGACTAGATGACCTCTGAGGTCCCTTCCAACCTTAAGCTTTCTATGATTCTATGATTCTAATGTTACAATAAACCAGAAGCAGTTCTGGGCAGCACAGTAGGCAGCTCACTGAAGGAAGCGTAGTTCAGATATATGATTTTTGAAGGAGGTTGAGGCTCTGCCTACTCAACCTGGAAAGAAATCCTCGAGGAAAAGTGTCCAGCAATCCAAAGGCTTGTGTGGGGATTTCTTATCTTCCGTTGCAGCAGTGCTAGGTGCAGGAGCTGGGGCACGCTGCTCCGGGCTGGACGCTGTGCAAGCAGCAGTTAGAGACACAGATACCTTAAAGTTTTTATCTGCTCCCTGTGATGCCCAAGTCGCAGAACTGTCCCTAGGGTGGGGATAAAGCTGCTCCTCTCCGCCGTGGCCTGTGCAGCCCTGGGTGTTACTGCTGCCCTTTAACTTGGTGCTAACTTGGTGCTAGCCTTTGCTCTCGACTAGACCAGCCTCAGAGCCACCACCTTTGTCACTGCCTAAGCTGGAACCCCAAGAGTCTCCTCGTGCCCTAGGCCAGCAGATCTATCCAGCGTCCTAGGGCGACCGCAAACGGTCCCATCTCCCACATCCTCTCTAGGGGGATTGTGGAGTCCTGACCCATGTGTTGGAGGGTGGCGGGAGCTGCCGGAGCCTCCGTGGGGCCGGCGGCCCTTCCTCGTCCTGCGGCACCTGGCGAGCGGGGCCGCCCCGGCGCGGGGAGGGGGACGGCGGCGCGCGCGGCTCGGCCCAGGTGGGAGGGACTGCGATCCCCTTAAATCCCGGCGCCCGCAGCACCCGCTCCTTGCACGGAGCCTCCCACGCGCAGGTTGCACCACATCAAGGTGCTGTTAGAGGCACCGCGGCCGGAGCAGTGAGCGGGAGCCGAGCACGGCAGCCCAGGTACCTGCAGAGAACTGCTGTAATGGCCATGCCCGCCTTCCCCGTGCTTTTCCAAGCCTTTCTTCTGCTCCCTTCAGTCTTCCATGCTGTTTTTGTTTGCAAGTTGTATCTGTTTCTCTCTTCCATCACTTCTGCCTCCTGCTGCTGCTTTGCATTTGGCTGATGACTCTTCTTGTGCTTTGGGGAGAATCTGCCACAAATCTCAGCTGTGCCAAGACCTGGGGGTTCCCGCGTGAGCCGTCCCGCTGGCTTGAGGAGAGCCCTGCTGGGGTTGCTCTGGCTGGGGGGCTCAGCAAGGCTGTGGTTTGCTCATTGCTGAGGCTACGGTTTGGGCTTAGCTCAGTGACCCCCGGGTTTTGTTTTGTTAGCAGCAGCCTTCCTAGCCCACCATCTGCAGGAGGTGAATGCCCTATAGGGCCCTCCTATAGCTCCATAGCTCCATGCTGCCTCTGCCCTGGGCAGGTTTGGGAGATGCTTCCCCCGTGCCCTTCAACCTGCTGCTGCTTAAATAGGGCACATGGAGGCTGCGGGGTGGAAACTGCCCCCCGTTTGCTACAGGATGCTGCTGCTCCCGAGCTCTGCCGGCAAAACGCACCGTGGCCACGGTGACAGCTCTCCCGTCCCCAGCGACGAGGGGCCTGCGAGGCTGGAGGGATCTAAGGAGCTCACAGAGTCCTGGTGTCCCCGTCCCTTCCTGACGGGTGGATGCGGAAGGAGCCTGGGGTTTGCGTTTCCAGGAGTAACAGCCCGGACTTGGTGGCTGCTGCAGCCTCGCTGCTGCTGGACCTCTGCTCGGACACCAGGTCCGTGTCCTGGTGCCTTGGAGCTCCAAGGAACTGTGCCTGAGCACTCTGGCTCCAAGGAGAACAGTGAGGCAGCCTTATCAGCGTGGAGGGGTCGAGGATGTGGCCTCCAGCATGTGCTTTATCCCCGTGGAGTCCTCTGCAGCACAAGGGCATCACACATGTTGGGCACATGGGACCCAGCTCCATGTGGCCAGGCCTGGCAAGTTCCTGGCAGGACAGGCAGCCTGCAGGAGTTACTGGGAGCTGGGATGCTCCAGCACAGCCCTGGCCCCAGGCACCCTCTGCTCCCGATATCCTCTGGGCTCCAGGCCATCCAACCTGCTGCATCCCACGGGATGCTCCGGCTCAGCCATGACCCCTTTGCTTCTTCGTTTTCGGGATTTTTCTATTCAGGAGTCTGTTTCCACAGATTAGGAAGCCCAATTTCCAGCCGAGCAGTCGCTCCCTGGAGCGAAGGGCACTGCACTTGAATGCACTGCTTCCTTGCCCGTGGCAAAGGGGGTCCTGGTTCCCAGTCTGCAGCCCATGCCTGAGCTGCTGCTGCTGCTGACTGCTCCTGGGCAGCCCTGATGCCCATGAGGGCAGCCCCTCACCCTGGGGCTGCCCGTGCTGGGGTCCAGCGGCCGTGTGGGTACCATGTGCTGTGCCCTGCTCTTCCCCCTCAGAGGCTCTTCCATAGGGAAAAGATGCAGCCAAGTCTCAAATCCCCCTCAGAGTTTTGTTTGTGAACTCGCTTTCACTGAGGAGGAGTGATGGGGTGTGGGGTTAATTGTGGCAGTGTCAGACGAGAGGAAGCGCAGGACCTCGGGGCAGGGTGGGACGCGGGCATGCTGCTGCTGGGCCCGCAGCGCCTCCATCCACCTCGCTTAACAGCTGCCTTGTCCCGCGGGCGCTCACTGCACCCAGGGACCTCTCCTCCTGCGGGAAAATCCAGGTGTCCTCCACCTAGTTCGTGCGTTGTGATTCTGCCTCCTTTATTGAAGAGCGGCTCTGCCTGCGTCTTGCATCGCCGTGGTGCCGCAGTCCCCCTGGGAGAGCGGGACGCGCTCCGAGCCCGTTCCGCACCCCAGGAACGTTGTGGGGCTGAGCCCGGGGCCACGTGCAGAGCAGCTCCCTCCGCTCCGGGTGTCCCCCCTGTCCCCTGGGCAGCAGACAGGTCCGTGCATGTTGTAGAACGGGGGAAGGCCCCGCAGCCCCTCCCAGCCCCCGTTAGTCACCACCGGGCAGACGTGACGCGGGCGCCCGCCCCCGGCGGCTCCATCCTGATCCGCTGACTCGATGCTTAATCAATCTGCGATAGCCCAGTAAAGGAGCCGCTCGTTCCAGGCTGCTGCGGGAAGGGACAAATGCTCTGTTAAGTGCAGCCCACTGTTTGCATGCGTTACACCTAGAGATCCATGCAGGATATGGAAAAAAAAATCTTTGCACCCTGTTGAGGATTAATCCTCCTCATGCTTGCCAAATACTTGGGGACACTGGGAGGAGAGGGCTGGAATTGAGTGGAAAAGAAAGTCCAGAACATCTCCTTTCCTTGCGAGCTGGGTTCCAGGCTTGCCCTCCAAGCCCTGCTCCTTGCAGACTCTCAGAGCTGCCCCTGTAACCGTTCCCCTCTCCGCATTCTTTAGATTCTTCTCTCTGCGCTGCTGGATTGAAGAAAGAGCCCGAGGTCTCCTGGAGCGGAAGGCACGTGGCCAGCGTGTCTTGAAGCCGGAGCGCGGGAGGTTTCCTTTGGACTCGAGACTGTGAAAGCAGGGAGAGGGGACCATGTCGCGGGTGATCCCGAGCCACGTGCTGCGGGTCGGGCAGAGCGTGTGCGTGGCGTCGCAGGAGGAGAGCGCGAGGCTGCGCGCCGCGGGCTGCGCCGCCTGCCCGCCCCTGCGCGGCTCCTTCGCCTGCTGCCCCGCGGCAGCGCGGTGCCGGGGCCACCCCTGCGCGCCGGGCAGCACCCAGCACGACGCCCCTCCGGAGAGAGCCCGTGTCCCCGGCCCGCCGAAGGAGGGGGACGCCAGCATGGAGCCCCATGCTCCCTTGATGTCTCCTACCTTGGATATATCAATAGAAAGTCTCAACCAGCTGATCCTGGAAATAGATCCCACCTTTGAGCCGCTCGCATGCACGCCGGTCAAGGACGCTGCCCGAGCCGCTCCTCAGCGTGACCTTGCTGCAACCAAGAAACAAGATGCAGAGGCAACAGGTGAGACACAAAAAAACCCCTCATTTAGCAGAGCCAGTTTAGATCTTAAAGACCATTTATCTCGGTCCAAGAAGTGATGCTGTCCGTGTCGCAGCCTGGCACATGCTAAGTGAGCTCCTGTGTGCTTGGAAAGCCTGGAAATGGGGCCTTGCTGGCGTCCCCTTTGTGTAAAGGCAGCTGAGGTTTCACAGGGGATGCTCTCACCTCTCCCACCACATCAGTGCTGGGCACAAAGGGGCAGGTGAGTAGCTCATGTGTCCAGGTGATTGCCCTCCAGGCTCACGTACCTGGGTGGCTCTGCTCTGGTCACATTTGAGTTGTCTCCTGTCCAGCTAGCCCTGCAGGAGCCTGAAGGAACAGCGAGAACAGCCCTTAATTCAACCTGATATTTGCTTGTCTGTGTGTGGAGAGTGTTTGTCAAGAGGAGTTAGCCTGAAAGCTCCTAATCCAAGTTATTACCATCAATGACTGGAGACAAGTGCTGACCTCAGCTTGCGATGTCTTCAGCGCATTTAACCTCGCAGCAGAGCCCCAGTTCTGTGAGAGGCCACCGGGGTCTTCCCAGCGTCACACTTGCCCTGTGGAAGTACAGGGATTTGAAGCCAGACTTCCAAAGCACAGGGCTAATGTGCTCATCTTTTACGCAACCCTTCCAATTTGAATGTTCCCAATGATTTTGCAAGGGAGATTCCTTTCACAGGGCTCACACGGTCCGCCGGCAGCGTCTCTGGCACATGCAGTGCTGAACATCATCAGGGCAAGCCAACCCCAATCCCCTCCTGGCACCTTGTGTGACCCTGTGCAGCAGCTCCATCCCCTCCGGGACACCTTGTGTGACCCTGTGCAGCAGCTCCATGCCCTCCTGG
>NW_020455514.1:189977-204366 GCF_003342845.1 Nothoprocta perdicaria
GGCACCTTGTGTGACCCTGTGCAGCAGCTCCATCCCCTCCTGGCACCTTGTGTGACCCTGTGCAGCAGCAGCAGCTCCATCCCCTCCCGGACACCTTGTGTGACCCTGTGCAGCAGCTCCATCGCCTCCTGGGACACCTTGTGTGACCCTGTGCAGCAGCTCCATCCCCTCCCGGACACCTTGTGTGACCCTGTGCAGCAGCTCGCTGCCATCCCCGCAATCCGGAGCCGTGCAATGTGCGCTCCTGCTGCCCAGCCTTCCTGGCCTGCCCCTCGCGTGCAGTGTTACTGGCCGGTGCGCGTTGCAAGAGCTGCAGCGCATCTCCTGGTGCAGCAGCTGCTGCACAACAACCCTCCGATGTGCCTAGGGATGCAGGGCGCCCCCAAACCCCTTTTGCTTCCCTGTATCTTCAGATAGCAAAACACTTCAAATCTGTCTCAGCGTGGGGTCAAAAGGCAGGATATCAAAAGCCTAGAACAAGCCCTGCTTGCCCTGAGCTCTCGTGAAAGCTCATGAGGAGCGTGGGGCTAGAGGGGGCCGCTCGGCACGTGCCGAAGCTGCTGAGCTGCTTCCCCAGCGTGTGGGGTGGCGGATGTACGAGGCAGGTGCTGAGGAGCACGAGGCCGCGGCAGAGCGGGCACGCGACAGCTCGGGCGCTGCCGGCGCCAGCGGCACGCGTGCCACGAGGGGTGGCCTTGCGGATAAACAGCTGGGACAGAGCGCAAGCGCAATTCCCTGCTCCTCGGGGGAGGTTTTAGAGGCGTTCAGGTGCCTCTCCCAGGTGTTGCGCTTGGAGGTTGTGTTCTCGAGGCGCTGGTGAGGGTGCAAGGTTCTGAAAACCTGCTGCGTATCCTCCTCTGGATGCACAGGGAAGGACGGTGCAACTTCCCCTTGCACCTTCTGAACAATTTTCATGCCTCTCCGTTCTGCCTGTGGTGAGAAGGTGCAAGTCTGTGAGGAACTGAAACCACAAAGAGATCATTTGCCTGTGTGTACCTATATATATTTATAGGTGCATATGGTTATTTGCTCTCCAACCCTGTTTTGGTTGCAAATCCCATGCTTATTAGGGAATTACTTTAAAGGAATGTGCAGGAATTGCCAATAAGGGGAGTGCCCTCCAAACAGGGGTGCTGTGGAGGCTGGTAGGAGAAGGATGGTGCCCAGGAGCATCCAGATGGACTTGTTCTTGTCTAGTGGAAAGTTTGCTGAGGCGGCCTCTCAAGTTTTCCATTGAGGGAGAGTTTGCCTACGAGGTGCCATAGTTATGCAAGACAAATTACCCAGGTCCTAATCGTTCTTTGAGAACAGGATCAGCCCTCGCAGCTTGCGTGAGAGTTGGACTCGGCGTCTGTGGGACTCCTGCCACTCCTTCTGCTGCGGAAAGCATTGCCAAGATCCTGAGCAAATATTTAAGGCTTAACCACATCTGATAAGCAAAAGCTCCAAAAGTGGAGGCAAAGAGCATTGTTAGCCCAACGCACAGACACTTCTGAGGTATTTCTATAAAGGGCGATCAAAAACCAAGTTTCTTTCTCCCCTTTTGAGGGAGACATTGACAAAAAAAAAAGTATTTTTTTGGCCAAAACCTCGGCCAAAACCTCGTTACGGGGCCTTTGCGTGGGGAGACCCGAATGGCCTGGGCCATGAGCCCCGGGGCTCTGCAGGAACTTTGCTGCTGCAGGACACAGGGTGTGGGGCAGGGACATCTGCAGCCCTGCTTCCATCAAACCCTGTTGATTTAGCCCTGCTCTGGAGTTGGCTTGGAGAGGTGGCTCCACGAGTGACTTTTGTACAGGCTTGTGCTTTTCCTGCTCTGCAAACTCATGCCCCAGAGGTCTGGTTGTTCCTCACAGTAAACAGTGATTGCAGAGCTTGGCAAGGCGCAGCAGGCTGCTCTCCCCAGGCTGGATATTCTCAACTAGGTCCTAGGGCAGGATTTAAGCATATAAAACTAACTGCAAAGAAGCTGGAGATTTTTAAGATGAGTTCTTTAATTGCTACAGAAAAAAAAAAAAAAAAAAAAAAAAAACCTCTCCAACAAATACTTAAGAACAAGAGCAAGAAACAGTGGTGAATTCTGTGGCAAAGGAAGATCCAGGAGATGAAAACAAAGCTGGACAAGTTCAGACTAGAACTAAGGTGCACAATTTAAGCAGTGGAGGTGATTAAGCACTAGAACAACTTCCCTGGGGGGAAGGTGAATTTGCCATAGCTGCAAGTCCTTAAATCAAAGCTGAGAGCCTCTCTCTAAGAGGCGCCTTGGAGCTCAATGGGAATTTACGGCCTTGCTCAGGGAACTGGTGGGTGAAAATCCCATTGCAGGGAAGCGGGAGCCAATCCGGCACACAGCACACGGACGCAGGAATTGCCTGGGAAAGGATGTTGCTGCTGACGGAGGCAGGGAGGGAGCCAGCCCTGTGCTGCCCTGTGCCTGCCGGTGACACAGGTGGCCCAGCAGGAGCCAAAGCCCCGTGACCGCCCTCGTCCCGCGGCTCCCCGTGGCCACGGGCAGGTGTCCGGCGCTGCGGGGCCCTTGGCGCTGTGCTGGCTCCGCACGGCTGTGCAGGGACGGGCGTTTTCGCCAGGAAGCGCCGGCCGCCCCGGGGCCTCCCCTGAACCTGATGTCATCCCTGGAGGGAGCAGCCAGATGTTTTCCCCTTGAGTCAGGTGCTGCGGGACCCGCCCGCCGCGCTGCAGGTCCCGGCAGGCGCCCGGCGCGCCGCGCTCGCCGCGGCCCCCGAGCTGACGTGACCGCGGGTAACCCGGCGCCTGCGCCCGCCGGCACCCGCCGCGTCGCTCCGACTCGCGACGGGGCGAGAAATCCGCCCGCTTAGGTGCTTAGCGAAGGGCCCGTTTTGGGCCGTGCCGCGCTCAGCCACGCGGCGCTTTGTCCTTGTCCTTGTGGCCCCAAAGATTAGCAGGCAGAGGAGCCGCGTGTCCCGCAGCTGCCAGCCCGCTCCAGCCACATCTCTGTGCCCGCAGACTTCAAGTACATCGAGATGACGCCGGCCAGGGCCCCGTGCCGGGAGCTGCTGCAGGGCTCGCCCAGCTCGCCGCTCTCCTCCTCGCCGCAAGACCCCTGGCCCCACAGAGGAGGGCTCCTCTGCAGCCCGCCGGGCTCCGAGAGCATCGCCATCCCGCCGGCGGAGGGCACGTCCTGCAGCCCCGGGGCGCCCCTCGGAGCGTCGCCCGCCCGCGACGCGCTGCGGAGGGCGCTGCACGTGGCGAGGGCGCCGCAGAGGGGCAGCGGCATCTCCCTGCTCTCCAACAGCCCCGGCTCGGACACCAGCTACGTCCTGGGCAGGTAAACGCGGCCTCGCGACCCCGCCGGGCATGGGGACGGGCACCAGAGGAGGGACGGCCGAGGATGGTGCCCATCCGAGCAGGGCTGAGCCCTCCCTGCAGCCCGGGGCCGCTCCGTGCTGCAGACTCCCCAGCTCATCCGATTCTTGTGCCTGTTACCTGCCTCTTCCCGCAGCAGCACCCACTCGCTGCCCAGCGACGATTCCGATGCTGCCTGCGCTGGTGGCCGCTCGCCCGAGCGCCTGTCCCCCGCGGGACCCCTCGGCAGCCCCTGCCCGTCTTCCCTGGGCGTCCGACCTCCCGCCGGAGACGCCTTTGGGCCCGACTCCTTGCGGCCCAGGCCGAGCTGCTCCGCCAAAGCCAGCGCGTCGCCGCCGCAGAAGGGCCAGGCCAGCAGCTGCCCCGCTTCCATCGTGAGCGCCGCAGCCGACGTCCCCGTGCTGCTGGTGAACGGGTGCCCGGAGCGCGCGGACGCAGCCGGAGGCGCCGCGGCCCCGGCGGAGCAGAGCCCCACTCCCGGCTGTGGCCCCTGCCTGGTGCCCGGCGCCCTCAACAACGCGCTGTCGGCCCCGCTGCTCTCCTGCGTCCCCGACAGTGAGTCACCTCCGCGCGCCAGCCCTGCCGGCCCCCCAGCAAGCTCCTGAGGTGCAGGGTCCATGGGCAGAAGTGTCCTGGTCCCGCTGAAGGAGGTGCAGGTGCGCTCGCTTGCAGCCCCCCAGAACAAGGGCCACGATGTTGGCCTGTCGCTCTGCTTGGGAGACCCGAACGGGTGCGCGGAGCGGGTCTGGAGGAAATGGAAAAGACGCCCAGCCCATATAATGTGCCCTCGTACAGGACTGAGCAACAGGGCTGTTGTTGGGTGGAGATTAGCAGAGGTGGCAGTCGGGGTTTAAGGTTTTATTGGGATCCTCATGGGAAAAGGAGCGGGGCTGTAGCGGGTCAGATCCTTGGCTGGTGAAACCCCCCCGAGCTGCTGGGCTCCTGTGGTGCTGCCGGGGCACCTTGCGCGCTGCCCCCCGCTCAGCCGCACAACGGTGGTTATGGGCGGAAGGGAGCGCTGTGAGGAAGCCCTGATCCAAAGGATTGAGGGGGAAAATCACACAAACAAACAAAAAAACCCTTCAACCTCGGCCAGCTTAAAAGAGAAACATCTCATGTTCTGGTAGCTCTGTTCTCCTTGGTGGTGTTGGCCGTGACAGTCCTCGTGATCCATGTCCCTGACACCCAACCTCTGTCCCCGCGCAGAGGGGATGTCTTCCTTGCTCTGCTTCAAGGCGCTGCGTCTCTTGCAGGTCCCCCCAGAGATGGGCAACCCACCATGAAGTTTGTGATGGACACGTCGAAATACTGGTTCAAGCCAAGCATAACCAGGGAACAAGGTAGCGCAGGTGTCTTGGCTGGGATAAGCCCACGTTAGGCTCGCTCCCTGCGGCTCGGCAGGAAGGCTGCCTGCTCCTCGGCGTGCCCTTTGCTCCTCTGCGGTGGGTGAGCTCTGCTCCGAGCAGTGCTGTGGCCCTGGGTGACTTGGTGATGACGATGAAAAGCCCAGTGGGGGCTGCTGGGCGCGGGGGAGCTGTTCGCTAGCCAGGTTGGGAGGCTGAGCGGTGCCAGCTGAGCCACGGCTCCGTGTCCCCTGCGTGTCCTGCACGGACTGGCCCACTTTAGCGGTGCTGGCGCTGCTCACCGGGGCTCTCAAAGGGGCTGGCTCCGCTCTGCAGCCCCCAGAGCCCAGCTCCGTGAACCCCCAGGCACAGGGCGACACATGGGGCTGAGCCAGGGTCCCCGGGATAGGAAATGCACTGAGGGCTGGAGCTGCCTGGCTGGCACCGTGATCCCAGCTGGAGCTGCCCCGTGCCGGGCCCTGGGGTTGGCAACCACACGGGGGACATGAGGGCTCAGCAGCCTCCTGGTTTCTCCTTGGGCTCCGGGTGGAATTGTGGGCAGGGTGCGTGGCAGGAGCGCCCGCCCGCTCTGCTCCGCTCACCCCCTGCCTGTGCTCTCCCAGCGATCCAGCTGCTGAAGGACAAGGAGCCAGGCACGTTCGTTGTGCGGGACAGCACGTCCTACCGGGGCTCCTTTGGCCTCGCCATGAAGGTCCCCGTCCCTCCATCAGGCAGCCAGACAGGTATGGGCGCTCGCGCCCAAGGAGGGTGCTCCGGGGTGGGAAGCACCATGGGCTGCGTGACGCAGGGCTCGGATGTGCTGAAAAGCCGCAGGGCTCCTGGTCTGCGGGAGAGGGGTCCGTGCGTGCGGATCTCATCCCCGCGCAGCGAGTCCTGCCCCGCGGCCGTCCCGGGAGCCCCGGTGTGAAGCAGCCGCCCCGCGGCGGGCGCTGATGCTGCCTCGGTCTCCCTTCAAGGCGACGACAGCGGTGACCTCGTCCGGCACTTCCTCATCGAGTCCTCTGCCAAAGGGGTGCACTTGAAGGGGGCCGGCGAGCAGCTCTATTTCGGTAAGCGGGCGCGGGCTCTGCCCGAAGCTGCTGGCGGGCGCAGGGCTCCTCGCTCCCCAAACGGGAGGTTTTTGGGGACTGACGCTGTGCTCCGCGTTGCAGGGAGCCTCTCAGCCTTCGTGTACCAGCACGCCATGACGGCGCTGGCGCTGCCCTGCCGCCTCCGCATCCCCGGCCGAGGTAGGAGCCCCAGCGGCGGGCAAGGGAAGGGGTACCCTAGGGTACCTGCGACGGGTACCCTCCGAGCCGCCTCCTGCTCCAGCACAGGGCTGAGCGGCGCGGGCGCCCTATGGAAGCGGAGCAGGGAACTGCACCGTTTGCTGGGATGGAGCGTGGCCAGGCAGGCCCGTGAGGGACGGGGGCTGCTGAGAGAGGAGGAGTGGGGAAAAGGGAGAGGAACCGGGCCAGGAGAGCTGGGGAAGAGGGGGATGGAGAATTAAACGGATTACTGCCTAACGGCCCGCGACTCGCGCTCCTAGCCCGTGTGTGGGAAGGAATTTCCCTGTGGACACCAGCACTGCTGCTTGTTGCTTTTGCAGATCTCGCCGATGGGGAGAACAGCCCCGAGTGGGCTCCAGAATCTGCAGGGGCTCTGCTGCAGAAAACTGCTGGTAAGGAAAGGATCGGGGCCCTTGCCCAAAGGACACCTAAATTGCCCCAAACTAGAGCCTAGAGCTCCAGGCTTGAGAGTTCTGCAGTTCCCAAGCCTGGTGAAAACCTCAAAGCTCCCCGAGGTTTAACTGAGAGCCCTGGGACCTGGTGGGAGACGCTTAGAAACTCCCGACGGGGAGAAGGTCTCTGCTTCTCCCCTGCACCCTGGTGTGCAGAGCCCTTGGTTGTTGTGGGGGCTGCAGGTGAGAACAGGGCGATGGGGAAGAGGCAGCGCTGACAGGTCACGGTGCAGTCGTGGGAACCGAAAGAGCTCGATTTTGCTGCAAATTCTGAAAAATAAGCTGGCAAGCGGAAAAGTTTAGTTTGACCCAGAACAGTCCTTTAAACATTTCAGACTGAAATGTCATGTTTTACGTTGCGCTTGAACAGTTAGTCAGCTTGGGGCATTTCTGCTTTTCATTAAAGGAAATATGTTATAAACAAACAAAAAAAAAAAAAAAACCCAAATGCAGCATTTGGAAACCGGAAATGAAAACTTTGACTTTTAAAACAATTAGTGCAGAGAATTAAAGTAAACCAAAATAAATTTGTGAAGTATTTCTGCGTCACTAAAGCCCTAGTTTGCTGCTGACCCTCCAGAAACGTGCCCAGCTCTGCGTGGCGATGCCCTGGCCCCGCGGCTCCTGCCCGGGGCTCTGCGTGCGCTGCGGGCAGAGCGGCGCCGCACTACCTGCAATGAGCTGCGTCTGTGCTCTCCCTGCAGCGTGCAACGTCCTGTACCTCAACTCGGTGACCGTGGAGACGCTGACGGCGGCCCCGGCCATCCAGAAGGCCGTCTCGAGCACCTTCGAGCTGGAGACGCTGCCCACGCCGACGCTCGTGCACTTCAAGGCGAGCGAGCAGGGCGTCACGCTGACCGACGTCCAGAGGAAGTAAGGAAGGGTCTCGGGTGCGCGGCGCCGCTCGGAGCTGCTGGGGGAAAAGGGGGGAAGCGGAAGGGCTTGTGAGGCTGCACCCCGTTCCTCAGCTGTGAGCCCGGCTTCCTTCTTGCCCGTTATTCTCCCCACTTGCTGATTTGCCACTGATCAAGAGAAAAACTGGCGTGCTAGGACAAACGCGTGTCGTAACGCAGGGATGGACTCGACCTGTTGGTTTTACAGCACAGGGCAGGAGTCCCGCGGCCTCGCCAAGCACGTCGCTAACGCCGCTCTCCTCCGCTTCCCGACAGGGTGTTTTTCAGGAGACACTATCCCCTGGCTTCCGTGCGGTTCTGCGGGATGGATCCGGAGAACAGAAAGTGAGTTGGGGAGCTGCGGAGTTTGTGCTGCTGAGCGGGGCTGCTCCTCCTGGCGTCGCAGCAGAGCGAGCCCGGGGAGCCCACGGGGTCCTGGGCCGAGCACCCACCTCCGCTCCCTCTCCCGTGCTGTCGCCCTGGCTGAACCCCTGGGGCTTTGGCAAAGCAGGAGCCCTGACTTTGCAGCTTGTTGCACGGGTTAAGCGTTGCTGCTGTGAGCTAATCCTGCCCTGCTCTTCCCTCAGGTGGCAGAAGTACTGCCGGGCCTCCAGGTAAGCCGAGCTCAAGGGCTGCGCACAGGGGCCGGGCGGGCACCGTGTGAATCCCATAACCCGCCGCCTCTTTGCTCTGGCCTCGGGAAGGGAGCTCGTATCTGGCTCTACCTAAAGCTCCGAAAGCTTTTTACAGTTGGGAAGGTCTTGCCAGAAATCCTTGGCCCCAAGTATTTTCCTTCCAAGCAAACGTGCTTGGGGAGCGGGCCAAGGCAGCGCCGGGGCTGGGATTCTGCTCCGGGGCCGGGCTAGTTCAAGCATATTCCTCTGGATTCCTGAGGGCAAGCTAAGCTAGGCTCTCTCCTTTTATTTTTCAAAGAATCTTTGGGTTTGTGGCCAAAAGCCAGACGGATTCGGAGAACGTCTGTCACCTGTTTGCCGAGTACGACACCGTGCAGCCGGCGTCCCTCGTCATCGACTTTGTCAGCAAGCTTCTGCCAGGCCCGTAGAGGACACGAATGCTGGGACTGTGGGGCTGGTGCTGCCCCTGTCCTGCTGAGACCGTTCCTCACTTCTTCCTGCTTCTGTGTTGCATTTTGGCAACAGCTCCTATTTATGTTTTTGTGTTACGTACTGCGGTGCCGAGAGGTTCGGCTAAAGGTTTTATACTCGCTGCTCCGTTCTTGGAAGCCTCTGCTGGGATCAGATGTTCTTGCGAGGCCTCCACGAGCAATCGCCCCATATGGAAGCGTTCACCGCGGCGGCAACTGCGGCCGGATCCCAGCACGTGGAAAGCCGGGCCTGGCGCCGGGGCCGGCGCGTGCGCGCGAGCCGGGCCTGCCTTGCGAAACCACTGGCGTGCGCGCCTGGCACCGGCACCTCCCGCCCGCCCCGGAGCGCTCACCGGCTCCGCTTCCCGCCCGCACGGGGCTGCCTGGGCTCCGGGGGGCTAAGGAGAGGCACGGGGCCCCCCTGTGCTCCCCGCTGCGGAGCATCCACCCAGACACCCCCTTCTCGCACGGGCACCCCAAGCTGGGCTGGTGGAGATGGGGAGACGCCTCGACCTTGAGGCCAGACCTGTATCAGCCCTGCAAATCAAAGCCTCTCGAAGGCTTCGAAGGGAGGGATGGCGCGTCCCCGAGGGGCAGGACGCGGCCGCGGGCAGCGCGGCAGCACCAGCACCCCTGCCCTTTCCCGCAGCGCGGGGTAGAGGCTCGCGCGGCCTCCGCGTGGCGCGTGGAGCTGACAAGGAAGCGTTGACATTTTCCCGACAGGAGAACTGGGGGGTTTGGACGTGATTCGCATGGCGCTGGGCCAGATCCTCGGCTGACGTAAACTGGCGCAGCCCCGCGAGGGCCGGCGCTGCTCTGATTCGGCCCAGCTGAAGCTCTCGCCCGCGGGTTGCGGCCGCGGAGCCGCTCTGCATCCAGCGCCTCCTCTGCCCTCCTTCCCCCCTCGCTTCCCTTGCACCGGGCCTTGCTGCGCTGGGGCCCTGTGCGCTAACCAACCCGGCTTAGGGGCATTTTCAATAAACCAGGGGTTATTTATCTCCCCCAAACCGTGATAGAGGCTTTTAGCAATGGAAACGCGCGGCTTTGCTCTCTCGAGCTGCCAAGCGCACGTATGCTTGCACGTAAGGGAAAAGACTTTGAAAGTGTGTCCAAGCGAAACAGCTCCTTGGCAGCGGTGGAAATAGCGGCCCGGGCTCCCCGGCGTGCGGAGGCAGAGGCCACGCGAGGCCGGAGCGTGCGGAGGCCGGAGCCGGCTCTTCCCGGCCTCGCGGGCGCCTTCCCGAAACTGCGGCTCCCTGCGCGCCCTCACGGTCCCGCGGGGGCTGCGAGGAGCCGGGGCGCCGCGGGGAGAGCCGCTCTGCTCCAGCAACCACCCCGAGGGCTCTGTGCTTTCCGGGTAGGGGGGCAAGGGATGCTTTGGGAGGAGGGAAGCGGCTCCGCTCCAACCTCCCCCTCGGCACTTGGAATCCCACATTCACTGAGAGCCTTTTTCCTGGGAAACGTAGCCAGAGCATCAGTTCGGGCACCGTGCTGTGCTTCAGCCAAAGCCACCTGATGCAGGAAAAAAGCCACCAATTCCCCGAGCTGCCCACGGGTTCCAGCGTGTGTCGCGGCTCCCTGGAAGCGCAGCGCATGGAGGCAGCTCCGAGGGCCAGCTCCATCCTCGGGGGAGTATGTCCCCCGGTCAGGGACCCGTGTCCCTGCACTGGGCGGCCGTGCGGTGCCCCTGCTCACGTGCAGCGCTCCTAGCAGCGACGCAAGGACCAAACACGCACTAATAACCACGGCAATTAAATACGGCAATTATCTTTTTTTTTTTTTTTTGTTCCTTTTTCTTCTTTTTGTCCATACAAAGCTTCAAGTTTACTGGTAGGAGAGGGACATGGCTACACACGGAGGGAGCTGGAGCTCAGCGGCGGTGCCGGAGCGCGCAGCCGCCACCGCCGCAGCCATGGGTGGAAAAACAGCAAAAATGGGGCAAGGAGACGGTGCAAAATGTCCCATCCCGGGCGCTTCATTAAAACTGAAACGTCTCCCGGCGCGGGGCCGCTGAGCCACCCGCTCCGGAGCCCCTTGGGAAGCAGGAGCAGAGCCGCCATGGGGCTGGAGCAGCTGCAGAGTCGCTTCCGTCTTTGGCAGATTCCCCCTTGCACCCAAAAGAGCCGTTTTTCACCCCAAAGCCCTGCAGCTGCGGCCTTCCTGGCCAGCTCTGCACAAGCGCATCAAAAAATAGTAAAAATCTACAAAAATAGTGATTTTTTTTTTCCGGCAGGAGCCGCTGCGCTATCCCCGGCCCCAGCGTTTGCGGTGCCAAAGCAAACAGGGATTCATCCCGTTTTGCTCCCACGGGCCGAGCCCAAGGCACGGGGACAAGACGCCGGCGCGGAGGAGGCCGGGGCTGCTCCCGGCTCCAGCGAAGCGACCCCGGCGCGCCCGGGCTCCGGGCGGGCAGCGCCGTCCTGCGAGCGCCCAAGTGTCCGTGCGCCGCCGCGGGAGCGCCGAGGCCGCGGCGGGGCCCCGGCGGCAACGTTCACATGCTGTCGGCCGCCTGGTGACAGTCCAGGTCCCCCGGGAGCTCCAGGAAGCCGGGCAGCTTCACCCCGGTCTTGCGGTCCACGCACCAGCACTTGCCGCGCTGCCCGTCCAGCGCCGGGTGACACTGTGGAGGGGCAGGCGCTGCCACGGGGCCGCCCCATCCCGCGGCATTCCCGGCTGGAATCGCGGCCCCGCTGCCCCAGGAGCGCCCCCCCACCGCGGCGCGCGCCTACCTGCTTGGGGTGGAAGTTGCCGTTGCGGTCGCAGTTGGGGATGGGGATGACGTAGAGGTCCTCATGCGTGCGGCTCTGCGACGCCGCCAGCCGCTCCAGCGCGCGGTGCAGCTCGCTCTGGCACGAGCCCTGCGCCTGCGGGACCGGGGCGCTGAGCGGGGCCCCTCCGAGCACCCCCCACGGTCCCCAGCCCCCTGTCCCCTCCTCACTATGGGCCGGCTCTCCTCCCGGTGGCTCCCGCTGCTCCTCATCTTGTTGCCGTTGCCGACGCGCTTCGCCTGCTGCTTCTGCAGGCACTTGCGGTCCTGGAGGCTGCAGGGGCTGAAGCTGTTGTTGGGGTGCTCGATCTCCTCCTTCTCTGCAAGGACAGAGCCGGCGGGTCGGCGACATGCCAGGTGCTCCCGCAAAGCCGCACAGGGCTCCCAGGAGCATTCCCGGTGGGATAGCTGCCCTTCCTGTGCATGCTTCTGTGCATTTGTGATTGCAGTGTGTCCCTGCGCTGCACAGGGCCTGCCGGCCACATGCCCTGGCCTCTGGGGCCACCCGTGTCCCTGGAGACCCCCGGGGACGGGGAAGCAAAGGGACCGCGGACGTCGATAGCTGGGACACGAGTGTTGCAGGAGCAGCAAGCAACATTTCTCCAGAACCTGCAAGTTCTGCTCATTCCAGCATCCTGAAAGCCCCGAGTTTGGTTCAAGCAACATTTTCCCATTGTAAACGAGAGCCAGAGGGGTCCCGCACCCCCAGGCCGCCAGGAGGAGGGACGTGGATGAGACCCCCAGGCACAGCCTGACGGAGCAGTGAGCCAAGAGGAAAAGCTTCCCGAAAGAGGAGGGCAGAGCTGGCGCGGGCAGAGCCGTCGCTGCCGGGGGAGCGGGACGCACGCCGGAGCCGCTGCGTGCCGACGCCAAGGGCTCGCGCAACAGCCTGGCGGCCTGGCTAAAGTTCACGGCAAATCCCTGCGGACAAGTCCCGCTCCTTCGCTCGGGGCTGTTTGCTCTTCGTTTAATATGTCCTATTTTTCCAGGAAATGGCTCAGGGCCTTGAAATTTGACACACAACCCGCGGCTGCCCCGTGCCGCGGCGGCGGCCGAGCGGCGCGGGGCCAGCACGGAGCGTGTCGCAAGGCCGGCGCTCGGCCGCCCCCGTGCCCGCTGCATCGCCGGGCACCGTTTAAGCAAAACCAGGTGCCGGCAACGGTTCCGGGAGGTCCCGCAGAGCAGGCGGCACCGCGGGGCCGCGCGGGACCAAGCCGGGCTCGGAGACGCTTTATTTAGCCTCTTTACACCCAGGTGAGGAGGAGGCTTCCTAAATGCAGAAACCTGCAAAAGGTGGTGGAAATGGGAGGTGGCATCCACTGGAGCAGTCTGAAAAGTGGCCCACACTGCTGGCCTGGCCAGGTGCCCCATCCCACGCATGGGGCGAGGATCCATCTCCCCTGCAGCTTCCAGTGGGTCATTTTTCCCTGGATGCAATTATTTACCCAGCATTAAAGCACGCCTCACTACAGGCCATGTGCTGGGAAAAAGCTCCTCAGCTTTTCCGGGATGCCACATCCCGGCGGAGGGGCCGGCCTGCGGCACTGGGACAGGCCCGGCTCCAGCTCCCAGTGCCAGCGGTGCAGGGAGCCACCGCGGAGCAGGGAGCCCCAGTGCAGCCCCTCCAAAACCCCCGCCCACCGCAGCCCCCGCTGCCGCCTCCCAGCTCTTCCCTGGAATGCAGCATTCCCGGCGCCCCACAAAGCGTTTGCAGTTCTGGATCCGCATTAACCGCTTCCCAGCCACGACCGCCCCACGCGGATACCGTGCACTGCCCGGCAGCACCTGCTCCCACCTCCACTGGTGCCAGGAATAACAGGACCATGAGCCGCCGTGCCCCAGCAATGGGCCCAGCCTGCAGATTTCCACCCAGGAACAGGGGGGCCATGAAGCGCCCAGCTCCATGTGGCAGCTTCCCGGCAGGATCTCCCCAGAGCGCGGCCAGGCCTGGCACTGCCAGGCTGCGCAGCGGCTGCTCCTGCCCTCCTGCCCATGGACCGTCCTGGCAGGGCGCTGCTCCGCTCGCTGCGCCGCAGGCCTCCCCCTGAGCCAGGCACCCGCAGCAGGACCCTCCTCGGCTCACGCAGGGCCACGGTAGGATAAGCCTGGCACGAAAGAGGGGGAAAGCGCAACAGGCTACGCCCAGGAGCAGGACAGTAACAGGGACAGGGATGGGGTGGCTGCTCTGCTGCAGCCCTCCTGGCCCACGCCGCTCTTGCCACAGCGCTGGCCCGCACACAGGTGCCCGTGGCTCGGTGGGAAGCAGGTGCCCGAGGCCTCATTCCTGTTTCCTTCTGGCAGAGCCACCGGCAGCAGCCCTAGGATGGGGAGCAGGGGCTCACGGGGATGGAGCATCCCCAGGTGTGGGCGGCTGCAGGACCCCGAGCACTGTCCTGTCAGCCCCCCAGCACTGGCCATATCCTGCCTGGCACAAGGGTGGGTTGTCCTGGTGCCACTCGTCACGGCACTGCCATGCGGGGTGCAGCGAAGGATGGACTCAATGTGCACGGGAATATTGAGCGCTCCCAGTTCATCTCCAGCTCATCCCGCCCTGGGCACTGAGCCCCCATCCCGCCTTGCTCCCATGTGCGCTGGGCAAGCGATGCTGGAGCGAGCAGGACCAGGAGGCCGGGATGCTCGGGGAGCACATCCCATAGTGCTGGAGCGAGCGGGACCAGGAGGCCGGGATGCTCGGGGAGCACATCCCATAGTGCTGGAGCGAGCAAGACCAGGAGGCCGGGATGCTCAGGGAGCACATCCCATAGTGCTGGAGCGAGCAGGACCAGGAGGCCGGGATGCTCAGGGAGCACAGCCCGTAGTGCTGGAGCAGGCAGAGGCATGGACCAGGGATGCTTGGGGCACTGCAGCCCGCAGCAGTGGAGCAAGCAGGACCGGGATGCTTGGGGCACTGCTGCCCGCAGCACTGCAGCGAGCAGGACCGAGGCCCAGGGATGCTCATGCACCACAGCCCAGGGTGGCAAGACGGAGGCCGGTGGGCATGCGGGCCTGGCCTTACCTTGGGGCTGCAGGCTCTCCTGGATGGCCTCCACGTCGGCCAGGTCGGTGCAGACGCCCTGGCCGTGCATGAGGGTGCGCAGCGGGCGCGGCTCGCCGCGGGGCGGGTAGCAGCGCAGCCCCGCGCCGCAGCGCGCCGTGTAGACGCCGCAGGCGGTGCCGCGCGCGAGCGCGCAGGTG
>NW_020455514.1:204826-213997 GCF_003342845.1 Nothoprocta perdicaria
CTGCCGCCACCGGCACCGGCACCGGGACCAGCGGCCGGGCCGCGCGGCGCCGCTTCGCCGTCGGGGCGGCTGCTCCGGGCCGTGGGGAGCGGCCCCGCCGGCAGGGAGGGCTGTGTCGGCACCTGGCGGGACGTCCCGGCGACCCGGGAGGCTGCCCCGGTACCGGGAGGGCAGTGTCGGCAGCGCGGAGGCTGCTCTGCCCGCAGGGGAGGCCGTTTCAGCACCAGGGAGGCTGCTCCAGTCCTGGGGCCCCCGGTGCTGGTCCCCTCGTGCACCCCCTGGAGCCACCCCTCTGCTGCGAGTGCCCCCTACCCACCATGGCCTGACCCATCCCCAGAGTGACTGGGACGAACTGGGAGGCCTGGGGGGGCATCCAGGGGATGAGCAAGGTGCTGTGGAGGTGCCCGGCCATGGGGCAGCCCCAGCATGGCACAGGCTGTGGACAGGGAAGCAGGGATGTCCTAGAAGTGACGGCATTAACAGCGAAACATCCCAAAACAGCGCAGAGATCACCCCAATGTGGAGTCAGGATCACCCCAAAACATGGTTGGGGCCCCGCTGCAGCAGTGCCCAGGGAGGGCTGCCCTCCTGCCTGTGCCCCCAGCCTGGGAGCAGGGGTCACCTGGGCGGTTGTGGCCTCTCTCCATGTCCCGTGTCCCTGCTAGGTGCCCGGTGAGAGTGCCAGGGACGGCCCCGCGAGGCCCCAGCAGCTGCAGAGCCGCCTCCAGCCCCACTGCTGCCCGACCCGGCACCACAGGGGCCCGAAAAGTTGCCAGCTGCCGGCACCTAGCGGCTGTGCGAGAGCGTCGGGCGGCGCGGAGGAGCCCGAGCAGCCCTGGACGCAGCCACGCGCTCGCCGCAGCACCGGTCCTGCTGGGGCAGGACCCAGGCGTCCGGGTGTCCCCACGCGACGAGAGAGGGACACGGCCCAGCTCGGCAAGGAGGGGACCCCTCCCCTGCAGGGTCTCTGGCAGCAGGGTTGAACTGAGCTTGGGTGTGCAGCAGAGACCTGCAGCACTCGTGTCATGGGCCATTCGGGAATGGCCCCAGGGGGACACTGGCAGGAGGAGCTGCCCTTGGGTGCTTGGGGGCAGCACAGACCTGTGGCACGGACAGGGCATCATTCCCAGTGCCAGGGGGCTGCACAGCGGCCCACACAAGCACACATAGCCCGGGCCCCTGCGCTTCG
Organism: Nothoprocta perdicaria; assembly: GCF_003342845.1. Lineage (NCBI taxonomy): Eukaryota > Metazoa > Chordata > Aves > Tinamiformes > Tinamidae > Nothoprocta > Nothoprocta perdicaria. Next base: position 206,016 of record NW_020455514.1, read on the forward strand.
CAGCTTGGGCGACAGCACTTGCAGGGTGACCCTGGCCACGGTGCTGGGAGTCCCCACACCATCCTCTTACCATCCTCTTCCTCCTGGGAGCGTCACCATGGCGGGGGTATTGAGGGGGGTCACAGCCCCATGGGCCTTGGTGCTCCATGTCCCCCCGCACCCACCAGTCCCCCTCACCCCTTCTCAGCACTGGGGCTGCCCTGGAGCCCCTGTTCTGGCCCTGACTGGGGACACCGGCGCCAGCCTTGACACAGTGTCCAAGCACGGGGCCAAACCCAAACAGGTGCCCGGTCCTGCTGGGGCCTTATCAGGCCTTGGCACGCGGAGCGCGCGCCGGGCAGACTGTTGTGTCTGCAGGGCCGCCTGCAGCGGGGCCGTGCTCAGCCCCAGCAGCAGCCCTGCACCGTCCTGATGGCCGTGCAGGGGACATGGGGGTCTGGCTGAAGCCCCCTGTCACTGTCCTCCTGCCCCGAGGTTGCAGTGCTGCAGCTGAGGAAGGTGCTGGGTGCTGGTGCATGGGGCAGCCCTGCCCTCCTGCTGCTCCCAGGGCTCCTGGCTCAGCCGTCCTGGGCTCTGTGGGACTCCCTGGACCTGGAGAGAGCCAGGCTGGAGGCTAAATCCCCTCGAGCCAGTGTGCAGGGGCCAGAGCCCTCCCTGCTGCAACTGCAGTCCCTGCAGGTGCAATAGCTGCGCCCGTGGTGACTGCACCCTCCACAGGGTGCAGGTATTGCCCCCGCAGTGATTGCACCCGCTGCAAGCGCAACCCCTGCACCCATAGCTCAGCGCGTGCCGCAGGGTGCAGCGGGACCCCCACTCCCCGTCCCCGTGCCCTGCACAGCGCCTTCCACCCCCGCTGCGGCCGCATCTCCTCCCCCGGCCCCGCGCCGTGGGCCACAGTGCCCAGCTCAGCCCCCCACGGGAGCGTCCGGCGGGGCGGGCGCGGGGGCGTGTCGGGGCCGCCGTGATAACCGCGGGCCGGCAGCGGGGCGCGTGCGGCACCATGTCCCCCCGCGGCGGCGGCTCCGCGGGCCGCGCCGGCGCCCGGCGCCTGCTCCGCACCCTGTGCGTGCTCTGGGCGCTGGCCGCCCGCCCGCCGCCCACGGCTGCCCAGTGGTTCTACGGCCTGGACGACGAGGAGCCCACGCCGGGGGCGAGCGCCGGCCCCGCGGCCCCCACGCCGCCTGCGCGGGCCCGGGGGGCAGGTAGGTGCCCGCGCTGGGGACGCCGCCACCTCCGAGGGGCCACCGGGCCTGGCCGGAGGGACCACATCCGAGCCGGCCACGCCGGGCTCCCGCAGGCGCCGACGCCGCCGGCGCGGAGCCCCCACGGAAGGTGCTGCTGAACAAGCCCCCTCTGGCTACCAACTCCAGGAGACGGGAGCCGCTGGGCAAGGCGGCCGCCAAGGCGCCCGGCCGGGCCTCACCACGCGCCCAGGTGCCCCCCGGCTCCGCGGGGGCTGCTCCGGGGCTTCCCGGTGCCTCCGGAAAGCCCCGTCAGGCTCCGGGAGAGGCGGCAGCTCCTGCGCCCTCGCAGAGCGGGAGCCGGGGGGCTGCGGTGGCCACGGCCGCTGTCCCCTGACCGCCGCTCTGTCCCCACGTCGGTCGTAGCCCCGGCAGAGCACAGCCGCCCCGGACATCTTCGAGGGCAGTGCGGACAAAGAGGAATTCCTGCAGATCCAGGTGGCAGCGGGAGCCGCTGGGGACAGGGACAGGGTGGGAATGGGGACAGGGCTAGGATGGAGATGAGACTGGGATGGGGATAGGAATGGGGATGTAGATGGGACAGGAATGGGGACGGGATGGGGATGGGGATGGGGACAGGATGGAAATGGGAATAGCAATGGGGACAGGGATGGGGACGGGACAGGAATGGGGACAGGATGGAAATGGGAATAGGGATGGGGACAGGGATGGGGATGGAACAGGGGTGGGGACAGGATGGAAATGGGAATAGGGATGGGGACAGGGATGGGAACAGGATGGAAATGGGAATAGGAACAAAGACGGGGATGGGGATGGGACAGGGATGGGACAGGGATGGGGACAGGATGGGAATGGGAATAGGGATGGGGACAGGGATGGGAACAGGATGGAAATGGGAATAGGAACAGAGACAGGGATGGGGATGGGACAGGGATGGGACAGGGATGGGGACAGGATGGAAATGGGAATGGGGACGGGGACGGGGATGGGGATGGTGCCGAGGCCGAGGCGGGGGGAGCCCCGCGGGCCGCAGCCCCCGGCGGTGCCGGCGCTCAGCCCCGCTCCTCCGCAGACCACGGCGAAGGGGCTGCCCCGGCGGGGGCCCCTGGCCCCCGGGCCCGACACGGCTGCCCAGGTGAGCGGGGGGGCCGGGCGGCACCCGGCCTGGCCCCCCCGCAGCCCCCACAGCCCCTGTCCCCTCTGCAGAACGGCTCCCAGTGCGTCTGCCCCGCGCGGCCGGGCCCCCCGGGCCCCCCCGGCTCCAAGGTACCCCCCAAACTCGCCTCCCCGGCGGGACCTGCCCGCGGAAATTCCAGCTCTTCGGGCCTTTCCTGCCAGGCTCTGGCAGGGGGTGGATGCTGGTGGGCGCCAGGCTCTGCCCTTTCCCAACAGGGAGAGAAGGGCGAGCGAGGGGCTCCGGGGGAGAGAGGCCAGCCGGGATTTTCCGGGGAGAGAGGGAAGACAGGACACCCAGGTCCTCCAGGGCACCAGGGGCCACGGGGCCCCCCTGGGCCCCCGGGACCTCCAGGACCCCCGGGAGCCCCCGGAGCTTCGGGAGCCAGGAGCCCCTCAGGAGCGGCCGCCGCGGCCGAGGGCTCAGACAAGGAGGTGAGGGCTGGAGCGCGATGCCGGGCCCGCAGCGCCGCCGGGGCCGGCGGGAGATGCCGGCGGATCCGTGCGGCTGCCGCTCACCACCTGCTCCGTTTCCCTTCCCTCCCGCAAGCAGCTGGGAGCATCCGGCGCCGGGAGGAAGGCAGGACCCCCCGGAGCCCCCGGGCAGCCCGGCCCGCCCGGCCCCCCGGGCTACCCCGGGCACGAGGGGCCCCCCGGGCTGCCCGGGCGCGAGGGCCAGCCCGGCCCCTCCGGCCCCCCCGGGGCCCTGGGGCCGCCCGGCTTCCCCGGGCCCGAGGGGCCTCCCGGGGCTCCGGGCTCAGCCGGGCCAGACGGACCCCCCGGAGCACCAGGACTGCCAGGCCCCCAGGGGCCCCCGGGGATGCCCGGGCACGAAGGCCCCCCCGGGCCTGTGGGACCCCCGTCGCTCCCCGGCAAACCAGGACTGCGAGGGGAGCCCGGATTCCCCGGGCTGAAGGTAAGGGGGGGGCCGGAGCAGCTGGAGCAGAGCCAGGAACCTGTCCCGGACACCCGGGCCCCCCACCCTGTCCCTGTGGGGCCAGAAGGGCCGCGGGCGCTGAGCCCCCCGCTGTGCCCGGCAGGGCGAGAAGGGCGAGCGCGGGCTGCCGGGAATGCCGGGCAGCGCCGGGCGCACTGGCGACACGGGCGCCCCCGGAATGCCGGGCCCCGCGGGGCCGCCGGGACCGCCGGGCGACTACAGGGTGAGTGCCCCCCGCGCGGGACCGGGCTGCTCGGGGCGCCCGCAGGGGCGCGGGGCCGGCGCCCCCATTCGCGGCACTGCCCCAGCCCGTCGCTCCTCTTCCTCAGTGCGACACGCGCCGGGCCGGGCAGCACGGAGCAGCGGGGCCGCCGGGGCCCAAGGTGAGGCGGGAGCGGGGGCCGTGCTACCGGACCCCCCCGGCCGGGCGCTCACGGCCTCGCTGCTTCCCTTGCAGGGTGAAAAAGGAGACCCCGGAGAGCGGGTTTGTAGCAGGGGCCCTTCCCACGGGAGCCCTGGGGAGGACGGGGGGGCTGCCCGAGTCTGGCCCAACTCATCGCACTTGTGAGCTCAGCCAGACGCCCCAGACGGGCCGGGGCGCCCACACCTCGTCCCGCCTCCCCCCCAGGGCTGCTGCTACGGGGAGCAGGACTGCAAGCCCGGCCACCACCCGCACTTGCCTGGCACGGGCGGCCCCTGGGTGCCGCTGCAGGTCCCGCCGGTGAGTCCCGGAGCTGCCGGACGGGCTCCGCGGGCGGCACGGGGGGCAGGCGGAACCGGGAGGGCCGCTCCGCTCCAGGGGCGGCCTCCATCCTCTCCCTCTTCCCGCAGAACGGCAAGGAGGATGCCCAGCTCTACGGCGCGCTCATCCCGCACGTGAGCTCACGTCGCCGGGCGGACTGGGACCAGAGCGGACCAGGGTGTTGCACCCATGGGGTGCTGCAGACGCAGCTCCCAAAGAGCCCATCTCTGCACCTCTTTACCGCAGGGTCCTCGGGGTCCCCCTGGCAACCCCGGCCCACCCGGCCCACCCGGCCCGCCTGGAGCACCAGGTCTCCTCTACCTCAATGTAAGCGCAGGGAGGTTGGCGCTCACGCGAGCAGCTGTGCTCACACGCGTGTGCGAGCGTGCAGGGTGCAAGGGGCACCTGCAAGCCCCTGCCTTGCTTTGCAGAGGGTTTACCCCGTGCGCACCCAGCCGCCCTGCAAGCAGCCGGTAAGCGGGAGCCTCTGTGAACGGCGCATCCTGCTCCATGCACAATGCATTCCACTGTGTGCACGGCGCATCGCACCCGCTCTGTATTCCCTGTGCATCCTGCTGCACGCATGGTGCATCCTGCTGCATGCATGGTGCATTGCACCCGCTCTGTGTTCCCTGTGCATCCYGCTSCATGCATGGTGCATCCTGCTGCATGCATGGTGCATCCTGCTCCATGCATGGTGCATCACACCCACTCTGCATTCCCTGTGCATCCTGCTGCATGCATGGTGCATCCTGCTGCATGCATGGTGCATCGCACCCGCTCTGCGTTCCCTGTGCATCCTGCTGCATGCATGGTGCATCCTGTCTGCTCTGTGTTCCCGGTGCATCCCGCTCTGTGCACGGTGCATCCCACTCCATGTATGGTGCATTCTGCTCTATGCACAGTGCATCCTGCTCCCTGCACGGTGCATCCTGCTCCATATATGATGCATCCCGCTCCATGCATGGTGCATCCCACTCCATATATGGTGCATCCCACTCCATGTACTGTGCATTCTGTTCCACGCGCAGTGCATCCTGCTCCCTGCACTGTGCATCCCGCTCCATGCACTGGTGCTGCTGTGCCAGCACGGCAGCACCAGCCCCTGTTTCCTCTCACAGGCAGCTGCTGATGCAGCCTGGCCAGCAGGTAAGGGCATTTCCCAGCGCTCCGAGTGGGATGCTGCTTCCCGGGAACCCCCACGCCGCGTTCCCACGGGACTGGGCTGCACCGTGACCCGCCTCCACTCTGCAGACACCGACGCTTCCCGGATGGAGCTGCCGGAGCCCCATGGGGATCCACGGGTGGGTGCTGGGGGCAGCGAGGGCGTCCAGCAGCCCCATGTGGGGCAGGATGGGACCGGCTGGGACGGGGCTGCCAGCGGCTCACGGCTCCTCGCCCTTGCCCGCTCAGCGCCAGACGTGGGTGTTCGGGTCCAAGGAGCTGATGGTGGCGGCGGGCGCAGCCGTGCCCGAGGGCAGCCTGGTCTACGTGCGCGAGGGCAGCAGCGCCTTCCTGCGGACGCCGCGCGGATGGAGCCGCCTCCTGGTACTGTGCAGCCCGGAGCATCCCGGGGATGGCCTGGAGCACCCCCGGGATGGCCTGGAGCACCCCTGGGATGGCCCGAAGCATCCTGGGGATGGCCTGGAGCACCCCTGGGATGGCCTGGAGCATCCCCGGGATGGTCCAGAGCATCCCTGGGACAGCCCGGAGCATCCCGGGACAGCCTGGAGCACCCCTGGGATGGCCTGGAACATCCCTGGGATGGCCTGGAGCACCTCCGGGAGGTCCCGGAGCCTCCCCAGGACATCCCGGCCCTCCTTGTCTCGAGCAGCTGGCGGATTCCGAGTCGCTCTTCGCTGGCGACGACCCCTCGGTGTCTCCCACGCACTTCCAGGTGAGGCCGCGGAGCCGCGGGGTCCCTGCCATGTCCCGGCCCTCCGCTCATCGTGGGGACGGGCACCAATGGCACCATCCTCCTCTCCTTGGCGCAGGAGGCCAAGCGGGTGCAGACCAAGGGACCGGCACCGGCCACGGCGCGGACAGAGGTGCTGGTGAGCGCCAGGCCATGCGGGGAAGGGGGCTGCAGCGGGAGAGATGCTCCATGGGGAGGGGTGCTCCAAGGGGAGGGATGCTCCAAGGGCAGCGATGCTCTGCAAGGAGCGATGCTCCGTGGACAGGAATGCTCCACAAGGATGGATGCTCCTCTGGGAGGGATGCTCTATGGGAAGGGATGCTCCAAGGGAAGGGATGCTCCATGGGGAGCGATGCTCCGTGGGGAGGGATTCTCCATGGGGGGGAATGCTCCATGGGGAGCAATGCTCCATGGGAAGTGATGCTCCATGAGAAGTGATGCTCCATGGGGGGGGATGCTCCAAGGGAAGGGATGCTCCATGGGAAGTGATGCTCCATGAGAAGTGATGCTCCATGGGGACCGATGCTCCATGGGGAGTGATGCTCCATGGGGAGGGATGGTCCATGGGGAGGGATGCTGGAGAATCTGCCGGGGAGCAGCATCCAACACGAGACCCTCCTCCCTGCAGGTACCAGGGGACGAGGGAGCAGGGACGCCCCGGATGCTGCCGACCACCGTGGCGCCCAGGATCCCCTCAGTAAGAGCAGCCCCGCTTCCCGGCCTCTTCCCAGCCTTGGGAGCCGGGATGCGGGTTGCTGCATCCCGCCGGGAGAAAAGCCCCGGCTTTCCAGCCAGGAAGCCCCCGGGCGTGGCGCGGGGAATGCGCGGGGAAGGCCGGCGGGGGCAGCTGTGCCGTGCGCCCGCAGCTCCGCCTGGCCGCGCTCAACGCGCCGCTCGCCGGGGACATGAGCGGCCTCCGCGGCGCCGACCTGCAGTGCTACCGGCAGTCGCAGGAGGCCCGGCTCTACGGCACCTTCCGCGCGCTCCTCGCCGCTCCCACGCAGGACCTGGCCTCCATCGTCAAGCGCACGGACCGCGCGCTGCCCGTCGTCAACCTGAAGGCCGGTGCCCGCCGCGCTCCCGCCGCCGCCGCTCTCCCTTTCCCGTTCCCGTCGCCATCCCGCGCCCTGGCTGCCCCGGAGCTCGCACGGCTGCACGGCGGGGCAGCCGCTTTCCCGCTTGCCCTTCTCCGTCCCGGCTCATTCCCGGCTCCGCACCAACACTGTGCAATCCTCTTCCCCTTCTCTTCTCAAGTTGCCTGGATGCCTAGCGGGATAGTGGGATGACGGTGGCAATTCCCTCTGCTTCCCACCTCCTGTGCAAGGGCTGGGACAGAGAGCTGGGACTAAATCCCTGGGACACCTGGAATCCACAGGATCCTTGTCAGCTCCTTGGGGGTGGATCCGTGGAGTAACTGGCACCCCCAGGACTGCTGTCACCCACCTGGGGATGGATCCAGAGGGTGTGGGGGATCAACAAGATCATGGGCCCCCCATCAACTCCTTGTAGACAAATCCATGGGGACCCTCAGACTCCTCAAGGACAGACCCGTGGTGGAGCTGGGACCCCGGGGCCCACGTCACCTCCTCAGGGGTGGATCCTGGCCACCCCAGGACCCCTACCACCTCCTTGGGGACGGATCCGTGGTGGCCCGCGCCCCCCGCCGTGACCCGCAGCCGCTGCTTGCAGGGGCAGCTGGTGGCCAAGAGCTGGAGCTCCCTCGTGTCGGCCAGCCCGGCCGCCCACCCCGTGCCCATCTTCACCTTCGACGGGCGCGACGTGCTCAGCGACCCGCTGTGGTGAGTGCAGCCGCGCGGGGACAGCGGCGCGTCCCTCCCCGGGCACTGCCCCCGTCCCGCGGCGGTGCCATGTGGGGACAGCAGCGCATCCCCCACCTGGGCACCGTCCCCCCATCCTGTAGCGGTGCCATGAGCGCAGCCGCGCGGGCGAGGGGACAGCGCCGCGCGGGCACTGTCCCCCGTCCCCCGCCGGTGCCAGCGCGCCGCTGTGTCC